>NC_092184.1:27118107-27120607 GCF_043641665.1 Enoplosus armatus | reverse complement strand
GTCTACAGAACTGCAGCACTACAGTCTACAGAACTACGGTCTACAGCAATACGGTCTACAGCACTACGGACTACAGAACTACAGCACTACAGTCTACAGAACTACGGTCTGCAGCACTACAGTCTACAGAACTGCAGCACTACAGTCTACAGAACTACAGACTACAGAACTACAGCACTACAGACTAAAACAGTACAGACCTACAGATTATAGTACTACAGACTACAGCACTGCTACTTACTGACTTTATTCTAAATACAGATCCAGGAGACAGCGATCACTTACTTCCAGACAATGGCGTTCTCACTGGCTTTGTACTTTGCTTTTCCCTTCATACAGATGAGCTGAACCCCGCTGGTGTTGAGGGGGGTGGGGATCCGAACCTGGGGTTGGGGGTGGGTGGGGGGATGGGATTGAGATCAGGTTTTATCTCCGAACTACACAACAGCACACAGACACAATAATGTTCCTATATTATATTTGGACTATTGGCTCTGTGATACCAACTAGCTAGCAGTTTGCTTTTTCAGCTTACGTTATGAAGCAACACCAGATCTATGCCACGTAGTTACAGCTAGCTGGCTAACCTTACAATAGCTTAGGTTACAGTTAGCTAGTTGTTCATCCCTGCCTTGCATCGCTCTTGACTAGTAGAAAGCAATCATTAGCTTTGTACTCTCTATTCTCTCATAATTTATTGTTGGCTAAAATGTCATTATACATCAGTCATTTCTAAGCTAACGTTAGCTTGTGTTTCACACTGCACTGAATAGAGACTCAGGAACTCGGGAACACACATAACGTCACATTCTTTGGATTTTCCCGGACAATTAGTCTCTAGTCCTTCATATAGAAAGCAGTCCACAGGTTGTTATGGGCAACAGAGAAAGTCGGGGAGGGTCTCATTTTATTATGTAAATTGTTAGAAGCCCTAAGGTTATCATCATTATTATTATTATTATTAATAATAATAAGAAGAGGAATAATAAGCATATTTAGTAAAACGTGGATCCAGACTATCAAAGTAACTGAAGCTGAGATAAATGACCAAAAGAAAAAGAGCTCAAAGATTCAGTTTTTTGTTTTTGTAAAATAAATCAATCAGTTATCAAATTAGGGGATTCATTTTTGACTGATCAATCACTGAAACAAGTACCTGTTTGGCTCTCCTGTAGTTTTATAGTAAATTTTAGTTAGATAAATATAAGAGGTGCTTGAATCCAGTCTGTGAGGCAACAGCTTCTCCCAACCGGCTCCATAAATCCGAAATTGGCTCTAATATCTAAATATATACACATTTTTATGAACTTGCATTTCTGCATGAAGGGTCTTTGTAATGCTTTCTTTGTCCCAAAAGTTTGCTACTTTAATTTTTACTCCAGTTTTTTCTGTGAAGCACTTTGAAACTTTCATTGAAAAACAGTGCTGTTTAAATAAAGGTTATGATTATGATTAATATTATAAGTTTAATTAAAAAGACGTATCTGGATGTTACATCAGACCTCGATCTTCTGAGCCAGCAGCGATGACTTGAAGTTGGACTTGATGACGACTTTGACCTCCAGTTTGGTGCGACCGACTTCTCGGACCAGAGGGATGACTCTGAACGGCAGGATGATGTCTTTGGTGGTTCGGTACCTGCAGACAGACAGACCGTCTCATGCTGTGTGCTGCTGTCTCGCGTCTGATAACCATATGTTGTGTGTTGAGTGACCTCTGACCTCATGAGCTCATAGTCTCCGTCCGGAGGGATGAAGCTGATGCTGCGCTCTGAGTCAAACTTACTGAGACGAACACACTGATGGAAGGTGCAGTCGTCGATCGCTATCGACTGTTTACCACTGAAGAGGAGGAGGAGAGACCGGTCAGTTCAGAACTCCTACTGGAAAATCTCCACTTAAATGCCTCAATAATAAAACAGGATGAAACAGAACTCTAATATAAATCACAGTGTTGCATCAGATCTTAATGTCCGCACTGAAAACGATTGTGAGACCCAGCAGAGACGTGACAGAAATGTTTAGAATCTCAACATATAAATGTTATGTAGACCTAAATGTTATTCTATGAAAACGTGAGCGTCTGTGGAGCTCAGAGAGCAGACGGAGCTCTACAGCCTACAATTTGGTTGTGACCTCTGACCTTTTGCCTCCGTCCTCAGAGCTTCCTCCTTTTCCCTGCTTGTCGATGACGATCTTGTCGTTCATCCCAAACTTACACTCGGGCATCCCGCTCAAGTAACTCTTCATCACCACTCGACCTGAGACGTGAGCACTGAGCACCTGACCTGCACATGCATGCACGCACGCGGCACGCACACACACACACACACACACACACACACACACACACACACACACACACACACACACACACACACACACACACACACACACACACACACACACACACACACACACACACACACACACAAAAACTTTACTTTACTCAGGTCACTTTTGAGGACATTACATAGACTTACATTATACGTATGTATATA
>NC_092184.1:27100607-27113107 GCF_043641665.1 Enoplosus armatus | reverse complement strand
GTGCTGCAGGATGATGCAGGTGAACAGGAGGCCGAAGGAAAACAGACAGGAAACAGTTAATTTATGTTATTTACTCTTCCGATTGGCTCATAAACTTCTACTTTGTCATTCTTTTGTTCACTGTTGAGCTACTGACATTGACACTTACACGTACACGTACTTCCTGTAGATGTTTCACATTAAAAGCCTTTCACCATGTTGCACATTACCATTTGTTTCGATAACATTTATTAGAGAGTTTATTCATTAGAAATCGAATGAGTCATGTTTAGTCAGAGAATTCTGGTCATACCTGACTCTTGATGCCCTGTTGAGTGATGAAGGTCTTCAGAGCTCCGGTCTCTGAGTTTTGAGGGTAACCAAAGTCCAAAATCTCTGCAGGACACAAAGTTGTTGTACTGTTACAACACACAAACAGCAGGACAGCAGGACAGCAGGACAGATCTGCAGCTCAGCAGAGACGACTCCTGTCAGCGCTGTATTTTCTTTAGGTTTTGATTTTCTCATCCAACGCTTACAAAAATCAAAACCTAAAAAAACAACAGAGCAGCAGAACGATGGCGTCTTCAGAGACGTCACTTCCTGTTGGAGCTTTAAATGGTCTTCACTTACACAGCGCTTTTCAACCTTAACGGTTCCCAGGTCAGGTTTTACAGATCAGGTCTCATTCACACATTCACACAGCGATGGCGACCGAGCTGCCATGCAAGGTGCTGGTGTCCATCGGGAGCAACTTAGGTTTCAGGGTCTGGCTCAAGGACACTTCGACATGACGGGGGGAGCCGGACATCAAACCCTCAACCCGCTCTCTGCTCTACCTTCCGTGTGACAGGGCTAACCAATGCTACACCATGCTGCCTTAAAGACCTTCATCATATGAGAGTGAGGAACATGAACCTGACTGACACGTTTCTACTGTTCTCATGTTCAAAGAGAGTTTCTGGCTGTTTACCGTCAAGCAGCTCGTAGATGAGGACAAAGTTGTTCTTCACGTTCTCCTCGCTGATCTTGCCGAAGTAGGCGGACATGACGTCACACATCTTGTACAGGAACTCGAACACCATGGTGGCGTTGACGTTCTGTTTGGTGACGGCTGCCAGCCAGATATTGGAGCGTTTGACGTGGAAGAAGCTGGTCCGGGCGATGTTGGTGACCGGAGAGCGGACCTGCTGCCGGGCATGGATGACGTTAACTCGAAATGCGTCCACCGCATTTCTCCTGGACAAAGAGACGAGACGACGTAAAGATCACTTCCTGTAGCGGATCAACATGGACGCCTCATTACTGATGAAACAGAAACGTTCTGGTCTGTTGCTTCAATGTTTGATCAACAGAAAGCTGCAGTTCAAACAGGCCACAGGAAACAGGATGATTTAATTATTCAAACCTCATGTGGTACACATGATAACAGACTGTAAACTTACTTATATTTAAAACCTCAACTCAAGGTCCTGGAGCTTTTGACCATATACGCAGCCCTCATTGTGAAAATAAAACTGCCCCGTCAGCAGCTGCAGTTTGCTCAGTTACAACTGAAATGTAGACATTCAGATTTTCCATAATTTTAGGTCATCTCACCTTTACTGACTTTAGGGCACTTAATAAGTTAGTAAGTGGTCCTTGAGATCAGACGGTTTTGCTGATTCCAAAGTCAAACCTGACGGTGAGACGCGCTCAGCTCCAGTGCTGGACTTCTTCATAAAGAATTACGACCAGGACACTTTGATTTCAGTCAAAACCAGGCGGTGTGCTTCCTCAGACTGTTCACTCGTCCTACGTGACAGTCTTTCATATGCAGCAGATTCTTTCATGTACAGGCGTCTCACTTTGACCTTTAAATCGAGTCTCTTTCCCTCGTCCTTCGTCAGCAGCCATGTTATCAGTGCAGACTGAGATGACCTCATCACTCTGAGAGGTTTCTGTTAGCGCTGCAGGGCTCAGCGCAACGCTGCTGTTGCCTAGCAACAGGCTCTCTGCATCACAGCGACAGTGAGACCGAAGCTGCCGCACAGATCTCTGCAGGGTTGACAGAGGAACCATTCAGACTGTCTGAAGAGAGCTGACCCTATCTGACTGAAGAGGGAAGAGGAAGTCCACCTGCCGTCAGACCGACCGACAGGAAGCAGACACAAGTCCTCAATACATTTCTGTATCAGTGCTTCACTGCTGAATCTGCTGGATACAAACTGGATATTGTGATTCTGTGTTCATGCAAATCACCACCAAAACACCAAAATACCACATATTTTTGTGATGTGTGGTTACTCTAATACTTAATTATGAAGTCAGTACATATTTCTATATGTAGTTCAGCTCTAATTGGCTAATTCCAATGTGTGTTTGTGAGGAGATTTCCCAACACTGAGATGATGTGAAGGCTCAGGTTTTCTCATTTAAGAAACGGTTGATTGGTGTTTGGAGGAACTCAGAATAACGGTCTTTATAAAACACAAAACATGAAACAAATTGAACATCAGGGCTCCTCAGGACCTTCATTAACTGTATGCTAACAACTGTACAACTTCTGTTGACTCAGTTAAATGTTTAACTTGGCTGATGATGCCACAGAGATTTGGTTGGTGGTTTAGTAACAACATCAGAGATCAGAACCTTCAGAGTTTAAATGTCACGGCACATTAATCTGCTAACCACGAATAGGAGAGTAACGTTCACAAAATCAGAAAGTTGGCTCATCAGAGATGACAAGAGTTTGAGGAGAAACTATGGTCCGGTTTTAGATGTCTGCTGTAGAGACGTGTGCAGACTCTCTCCACCACAGCCTGACTGCTGCTGAAACGAATGATGTCGACAAAATAAAATGAGCCTGTTCACCTCTTGAAATGTAAATCTACATGTTGCTTATTGTGTTCTCTATTAATGGTATATTGTGTATTTTAATATGTCCATGCATAGTAAAATGACCATCAACCAACAACATCTTCTGTTTTTTTTACTTGAAAGAAACTTAAAGCTAAATAAACAGTGTTTGAATGTTGGGCCCTGTGTGACCTAAACAGCAGCACTGTATCCGAACACATCCTCACTGTACCTGAGCAAATCCTCGCCGCACCTGAGCACCTGAACACATCCTCACTGTACCTGAACAAATCCTCACTGTACCTCTTCACTGCGCCTGAACACATCCTCACTGCACCTTAACACATCCTCGCTGTGCCTCCTCACTACACCTGAACACATCCTCGCTGTGCCTCCTCACTGCACCTCCTCACTGTACCTGAACACATCCTCACTGTACCTCTTCACTGCACCTGAACACATCCTCACTGCACCTGGACACATCCTCGCCGTAACTCAACACATCCTCACTGCACCTGAACACATCCTCACCGTGACTGAACACATCCTCACTGTACCTCCTCACTGCACCTGAACACGTCCTCACTGCACCTGGACACATCCTCGCCGTAACTGAACACATCCTCACTGCACCTGAACACATCCTCGCCGTGACTGAACACATCCTCACTGCACCTGAATACATCCTGTGTAGACAATGTGAGGGTCGACACAGTCAGTAGTGACCTGCAGGACTCACCCGATGTCATCGCGGTACACCCTGGAGATCAACACCTCCCCCTTGTGGTTGTAAATAAAGAGTCCTCCGATCATGGCCGACACCCGTCAGTCTGTCAGAGATGATCATAATGAAGAGGAAGAGCAAAATGATTTTTAAAGAGGTCAAAACCTCATCTATAAATATATTCTAATATAAAATATAATCTATGGTTTGCTTCTGTGGTGGCAGATCTATAATCCCCCCTCCTCCCTGACTGCTTTGTTGTGATTGGGGAGATTTTTATATAGCAGCGCCGCCGTTGAAGGCATAAAAGGGAAACACTGCTGGCTGAAATTGGCTTCCATATATTAGAAAGACAAAATGTATTTATAAAGGCAAATTTATCAGATAAGTTAAAGTTTGAGTCATATCTCAATTTTGACTTAATAAATCAAACGTTTGATTTCGACCTTGAGTATATTTAGTTTTAGTATTCCTAACGTTTTATCCATTTTTTCTTTTGAAGTCAGAAATGACCTTCCATAGAAATATGTCATATATTGAATTATATGGAAGGCCTTTAGCTGACGTGTTAGTGTGCTAAATTAGCTAATTGAAACACGAGTAAGTCTCACGATCAGTGAATACTGTTCACGTCAAATGATTTGTCCCTTTAACATTTCAGCTGCTAGTTAGCATGTTAGCTTAGCTGCTGCGATCCTCCTATAAACCAACAGCACGCATTCCGAACTCTATTTAAAAATCTTATATTTTAATGTGTTTTCATATATTTTGACTCAGCTCCATATATAACCGCCAAGACACTACATAGCTGGTAAAAGTAGGATCTTCGGGCACTTTCGGCATGCAAATAAATGGACATGCAATACTAATTCCAATAACATTTCATCTTTTAACGTTAGAAGTGAGTGATACTAACCCCCTGGCTGAAGTCACCGCCCAAACATGTACGTTACATTATGATGAAGCTGAAAATAGCTGCATTTATCGATTTAACAGTAAAAAAGCTTGGCTGAAAAGTCGCAATAACATTTGACATAGCTTACGTTAATATGCGCCGAATTGAACGGCGGTCCCTATTAACATATAACGGATATTTAATTATGACCTATACAGAATGCTCCGGTATTGATAAGCAATACATCATTGAAAATCTGAATTTTTAATGGCTGTTCGCAGACAACTGGCTATTAGCAACACCTGCTACCGTTACTGCAGCAGTCACACGGTGACGACAACACCGCGGTCGCTTCACCGCTGCTGCAGTGCAGACAGACAGGCAGACAGAGGGACAGACGGGCAGACAGAGAGACAGACGGTGGCGTTAACTGTCCTCCGTGTTCTTACCTGCTCCGCAGAGATGCTGCCGTGTATCCGGGCTTCCTCACAGAGAACCTCCCCGGCCCCGCCGTCACTCCATCAGGACGTTTGACCGTGAAAGCCAGACTCTCCCGTCTCCTCCGGTCGGAGGCAAGATGTCGGCGGCAGGAGCGGACTGTCAGCTGACAGCAGCCCGGCCCGGCCGGCCCGGCCGCGTCCCGTTCAGAACAACCACCCTCCTTCACCCGGACTCATCCTGCTACACTTAACTGTATTTTACCTTTCCGCATATTTTGCGTTAAACCGTTTAGTACCGATGAGTTGGTTCGACTCAAACACTGACAGTTTACCGGCTGGTGCTCTCTTGCTCTGACCGCTCATGGTGACCGAGGAGGCAGATGTGCGGATTGGTACGCGTCCCTCCCTCCTCCGTGATCATGAGAAAGGAAGCAGTGAGCGCTGTATAAATTATGATCATTCACACACATAGCAGGCCTCATTCAAAATCACACAGACCTGAAAACTCAATGTACTGGAGGATAATATGGTCCAGACTGCGTGTTTCCGGTGCTACATGTAGCCTAGGTAGCAGACTCTCTGTTGTAAGATGTGATAATATGCAACACTACAACACAGTGCCATGATGAGGGCCTTCACAGTGCTGCTTAATTACCTGGTCTTGAAGCCTTGTCATGAAGGGGGACCCTGTGTCAAAATCTAGTTTTAACACTTTCACTATTTCAGTTTTTTACTTTTCTGGTGCATATCTGTAAATGAATGTGTTTCATCAGATTAACACACAGTAAATATTAATATTTCTGTACACTTTGAGAGTGGGAGGAATGAAGGAATCACATCTCACAGGAAGCTGCCCCTAATTTCTATCAAAATAAATTATATTTTTCTCACTATTGTTGTGTGGACATATTTTTACTGACTTTAAAGTCTGGGTTACCCTAACCTAAAACAACCTACATTTTAACAATCCAACCTTTAAAACAATTTGTCAAAACCTGCACAAATACACGGTACATGTCGTTATGTGACAGGAACACGACACAGAATAGAGCCATCACTTCAGCATGTCTTTGTTTCAACTCAATTTTGTGTTTTTCCATTTTAAAAAGCTTGAAGACAGACAGCAGAGGCCAAATAAAACTATGTTGATAAATAAAAACAACAATCTGGCTGTTTATCATCAAACTTTATACAGTCACCATCAGACTGAGCAGTTTATTCCTCATGGGCAAATATCTCATATTTACATATATTAATATACATTATTAAGCGTGTGCTCTGGGGGAGGTCACGTGCACAATATGATTGTGAAGTGTTAATCAGAAATATGAATGAAAAGAGGGAAGAAAAGAGGGAGGAAGAGAATGATTAGATAAACAGTGAGATACAGAAGTTTGACTTGATCACCAGTTTTAGGCTCCACTGAGACTTGAATCAAACCAGTCTATTTCTAACACCAGACAACCATATCAGCCAGTAAACAAACATTCTGTTTACTCTTCAGCGTGAGAACCCTGTGGATGCCCATACATCCATTTTCTGCCGTTTCCACGTCCAGTTTGCAGTGGCAGCAGGCTAAGCAAGGTATCCCAGCTGTCCTTCTTCCCAGCCACATCCTCCAGCTCTTCAAGGGGGGATCTAGAGGTGATCCCAGGCTAGATGGGATATGTAATCCCTAAAGCATGTCTTGGATCTGCCCCGGGGTCTGCTCGCAGTTGGACGTTCCTGGGATACCTCTAAAAGGAGGCAGATGCCTGAACCACCTCAACTGACTCCTTTCAACATGAAGGAGCAGCAGTTCTCCAACCTTTTTCCCGATGTCTGACCTTCTCACCTTTCTCTGCTCTGTGAGCACTGCCATCCTGTGAATCCACAGAATCCTTCTTTCAGTTACTACCCAAACTCATAATGATAGCTGAGGGTTTGAATGTAGATTGACCAGTAAATCGAGAGCTTCAGAATCCGCTAAAAGGCCTATCAAGACCCCGAGATACTTGAACTCTTTCACTTGGGGCAGTGACTCACTCCTAACACAGAGTGACCAGTTAACCATTTTCCAGTAGAGTATCATGGTGTTAGACTTGACTGACCCTCATTCCCCCTGCTTCTCACTTGGCTAGAAACCATCCCAGTCATGCTGAAGGTCACATACTGATGAAGCCAGCAGAAAAATCACAACAGAACTGGCGACTAGGCATAACCCAATACCCACTGAGAACACACTTGACTACCTGCCAAGAATACAGACACAACCCTTTTAAAAAGGGGCCCACCACCCCAGTCCACATGCACTGTCCCCTCTACGTGTGTCAGTCAGGTTTTTTGATACTTTCTCTGCTGCTTCCCTGAGATCCCTGGGTTAACACACTTCATAATGAGTCAGAACAGCCGCCTCCACAATGGAAGCTGTGAACCTGACCCATTCAGACTCCATGTTCCTCTGGAAGTAGGATTTGAGTCTGCCGACAGGAGCCTTGACCAGATGTTTGACCTAAGGTGTTCTTTCACCAAGTACCATGTAGGCCCACCACCCGCAAGGGCAGGAATAGATGTTGGGCGGAAACTAGTTCTAGGGATGTGGAATGTCACCTAACTGGGGAAGGGACCCCCGAGGAAAGGGGCCGGGGGTTGGTGGGCAATGGTAGAAGCAATACTGACTATTTATGATATACTCCTTGGAGAATGACAGGGTCACCTCTATACAATTACAAGTTGCTGAGAGGAAGGCTCTTACTGTTCTGAGTATCTGGACTTGGAGACTTGATGTAGTCCTGGAGAGGGCATTGCCTGAGTACTAAGGTTTCTGCTGGGGGATGTCAACAATGGAAGTGGTGTGTTGTTAACAGATTGCCTATAACAAACTTCATGTTCCAGCATCAGGTATCACAGTGGATGTACATAAATAAATCCACTACTGATCTGGTTTTAATTTCCACTGAAATGAAAACGAAACTTTCCTGAATTAGTTCAAACACTTAAAATCAAATATGTGTTTTCTTCACTCCATTCAGTCAGTGTTAAAAATTAAATATGATTCTTATATCACCATCAGCAGATTGTGTACAAATGTCTTCTTTTTCAAAATACAAATGTGAGATTTTTAAACCTGGAAAGGTGTTTCCAGGTCTACCACCTGACAGGACATGACATCATCATCACAGGGTCACATGACATCCACAAAGAAATCACTGGGGTTTCCCATGGCTAGGCAGAAGGACTGTCGGGAAGCCGAAATGTCGCGATGCTGACCTCGAGATGGCAAAGGGGCCATTGGGACCTTTGAGTCTTTGTCACCATGGAGAACAGAGAAGGAGTTTGGGGGTTGCCGGTTGCTGTCGTCGCTGGGGGACTCCGCCGCCAGGTCTTTGTCAGGCGAAGCGCTCACTTGCTGGTTGATCGGCTCTGATTGGCTCCCTCCTCCACTTCCCTCCTTCTGACCATCGCTACAGTTTGACCTGCTGCTATGACTTCCTGTACAATCACATGAAACACGATATTGTTTTGTCAGTTCAATGTCACTGTATCAAAAGTATATTATCATCCTAATTTTCCATATTTAATGTTACTATTGTTATTTCTGTTTATTCTGTACACACGACATCTGTTTCCTGTCTGTCCATCATGGGTAGGGATCCCTCCTCTGTTGCTCTTCCTGAGCTTTCTTTCATTCATTCTTTTTCCATATCCGAATCAAGGGTCTTTGGATAGAGGGTGTCATATGCTGTACAGATTGCAAAGGCCTTTGAAGCAAATTTGTGATTTTGGGCTATATAAATAAAACTGACTTGACTAACTGCAGTCACTAGTTTTATATGTTGTATGTGATATGTTTTGCAAAGAGTTCAAAATGGTGGAAAATCTAGTTAGATGGAAATGGAGCTTTGTCTTCACCCACAGAGTAAAGGTTTTTTCTCCTACACCTCACGGTTCATGAGTTATTGGCCAAAAATAGATAATGGTTGTGCTAATGTTGAGTCTTTTTAATAGGCTGAGGTCAAAATTAACGGACCCTGTGTACCAAGTTTAATGTCTTTAACATTTATAGTTTTTGAGATATTAGTTGAGACATCCACATTTTCTATTGATCCTGATGGGATTGTGTTGTACTGTATGTTTGTATTGAGCATGCAGGATTACAGATGATTATCATCAGGATAGAAAAGCAAAGAGACCTTCACTGTGCTGACTTCCTCCTCCCCAGGCCGGCAGCTGGTGGAGAGGGTGAGGCGAGCTGTAGGGGTGAGGCACGGGGTACTGGTAGGGAAAGGGTGGGGGCCACTGGGGGCCTGAAGCCTGAGCCAGTGGGTCACAATCTGATCCTCCTCCTCGACTGGAGGCTTCTTCGTGATCCAGCAGAGACATCACACCCAGATCTGACAGACAGTTGGAATCACATGAGTATTATTGGTCTGAGGGGATCAGTACCTTGAAGACCTTTTAGCATATGTATGCTTGTGCGTTTGCGTCCTGAAGAATATCGCAACAACTCTTCCAAATCTCATTAATGCTAACGCACAACGGTCGTGGCTAAATGCTAAAGTCAGACCCTGAAATATTAATAAATTACTGTTTTGTAGATTAAAACTCTGCAGGCGTTCATGCAGACAGTGTATTGTGTCCATCATCCAATCCATCACATAATGGCAAATATCTTTTTAATGAAACAATATTGTTTAAACTATGTAAGTAAAATTTGCTATAATAGAAATACTGTATGACTTTATATTTTGAGAGAAAAGTTGGTAGTTTTTGAATGATTTTCTGGTGCTAGCGACTTTCTGGACATTTCTGTCACCATCTTGTGGCCTTTAGTGGTACTGCAGCTTCAGACACATCAGCTGAGTTCACATTTTCAGGCCTGAGTTGAGTAAATTGAATGATTAAGACAGTTTGTCGTCCTAACTTATAAAACATGTTGACTGATACAGGCTGTATATGACTGTCCTCACCTCCACAGAGGTCTCCGAACACGTAGTAGCACTGTTCAGAGAAGGTCACCTTGTTGACGGTGTGGCGGATGTAACCGGCCTTCAGCAGGTTTCCTGCGTACTTGCGAGCTTCACGGCGGTCAGTGAAACCTTCCACGTTCTGGTGGAGCCAGTCTACCACATCTGAACCTGGACGGACAGAAGATAACTTAAGTTATAGGTTGATCTCTGTTTTAAGAAATTTGAATCAATTCACTTTTGGATTTGCGATCTTTCTTTTGTGAATATGATGCAACTCTGAGGTCACAGCTCTGGATGGGGTCTTCTCCATAGCAATGGCTACTGAGGCTCCTGTTACTGTAGTATTTACATCCTACAGACCAAACTGAGAGAAAAACCTTCACTTGTCAGGAAGTAAAGTGAAATATCTCTATGTGTTGATGAGATCAGGATACTCCGTAGTTCTGTGTCCAGGAACAAACACATTGAATTATCTCCCCAGTTTTAAAGGTCCTATACAGATGAACCTGTCTGTCTGTGCCTCTGAAGAGTAACACACAATTGCAGTGCATGATGCACATCAACACATGGCCATTGTGTTTTATGTGAGCTCCAACACAGGTGGTGTTTCGAGATGCATCATCAACTTGTCAAGCTCAGCTGTCTTCTGTTGTTTAATCACATTGACCTCCCGGATCAGAACATCCTGTCCATGGTACCTTAACTACTTCTTCTGTCTGTACAGTGTATTCGGTGTCGAGTCAAATGTTAAATGAAGCGAAGCTCTGCCATGGAGCTGATATGGCACTTAAACACACTATACAGGCAGATTTCCTTTGTGCTGGTGTGAGCCTTTGTTTTTTGATACAGACGGCAACAACCTTATTCCTTGTGCACCACTCAGATTTTACACCTTGCTGCTCAAAGTTCCACCAGTTTTGACTTTGTTTGTCTGTGACCTTTCTGTTCATGATGTAACCTGAAAGTGACAATGAACGAAAAGGAAGAGAAAGGTTTCATGCACCCGAACACTTCTTCATCATCTACTTCTCTTCCCTGTAGGAGGTTATTTGCAGGTGCCTTTTTAGTGTTGATCTGAGATACATAAATCAAATATGGTTGTTTTGTTCTTCAAATTTCCAGGTGCTATTTTGCTACCTGTGCACCTTGGTGATATGGGATCTACTGGTTTATTTTCATACCCCATGAGTGGGGTGGGTGGTATGTAAGTGGTAAGTATGTGTAACTGCTCAAAGGAGGTTGTGTAAACACTATTTAAGATTTAGTATTAAGTGTGTTTGACATCAACTACGACCCAATTGGTGGCGTTAACTTACACTAGACCATGTCTCCACCCTGCGCCTCAGTTTGGTTCTGTTGGAGGATCCAGATTGAAATATGAGCTGAGCTTCTTACCAATGAAGGCGTTGGGAATGGTGATCTTCAGCCACATGCGGTCCCGAACCTCCAGGCCTGACTCGGGATTGGCCATCGCCTTGACAACAGCCGTGATGTCGCTGTGAATGCTGAGATGGTTTTCTTCATGCATGCCTGAAAAACACCAGAAGATTACTGGAGTCATGGATGGACAGCTGATGGATGTATGCTGCAGTGGCTGGTGGGAGTCTTACTGTAGTGTGGGAGGAGCCTTCCTGTCATGGCAGCGGTGTGTGACACCCAGGCAGCGGGGTCGATTGGACGGACCGGCTCGCCTTCGGGGATGTGGGGAACGAGACATATGCAGCATGTAAGTCTAACTTAACAATATTAGATGATATTAGAATGTGTTACATCAGTAAATGCTGCAGATAGAACAGAGTCTATAGACTCACATTATCTTGGAATAGATTACATTCCATTATGTTCCATTCAAAGTCCATCTCTTAAATCCTGTCCTTATAGAAGGCTTGAGTCCTGTCCCAAGTCTACCATCAACTAAACCCAGTGTGTGTGTGTGTGTGTGTGTGTGTGTGTGTGTGTGTGTGTGTGCGTGCGTGTGTGTGTGTGTGTGTGCGTGTGTATGTGTGTGTGTGTGTGCGTGTGTGCATTTGTACGTGTGTGTGTGTGTGTGCGTGTGTGTGTGTGTGTGTGTGTGTGTGTGTGTGTGTGTGCGTGCGTGCGCATGTGTGTGTGTGTGTGTGTGTGCGTGTGTATGTGTGTGTGTGTGTGCGTGTGTGCATTTGTATGTGTGTGTGTGTGTGTGTGTGTGTGTGCGTGCGTGCGTGTGTGTGTGTGTGTTGGGGACTCACTCCTCGGCAGTGTGAAGCAGCCTCGTGGGTTTGGATCCCAACACTTTGCCACCGTTAACGTCACCGGACTACAGACAGACAGACAGTTAGACCAACAGACAGAGAAACAGACAGTTAGACCAACAGACAGACAGACAGACAGACAGTTAGACCAACAGACAGACAGACAGAGAGACAGACAGACAGTTAGACCAACAGACAGACAGACAGACAGTTAGACCAACAGACAGACAGTTAGACCAACAGACAGAGAAACAGACAGTTAGACCAACAGACAGACAGTTAGACCAACAGACAGACAGACAGACAGTTAGACCAACAGACAGAGAAACAGACAGTTAGACCAACAGACAGACAGACAGACAGACAGTTAGACCAACAGACAGAGAAACAGACAGTTAGACCAACAGACAGACAGACAGACAGACAGACAGTTAGACCAACAGA
>NC_092184.1:27080607-27093107 GCF_043641665.1 Enoplosus armatus | reverse complement strand
AAATCTGTGCATTCCAGGCGCTAAACACTGCGACTCTGAATACAGACAGACGAGAGAGGTGAGAGGCGAGAGACAGATGATAAGACGAGTGAACGACACAGGGAGAGAGACTGTTAAGATGTGAAACAGTTAACAAAGAAAAAGGGAAACTCAAGCTGCTGCTACACTTTATTTTGTTTTTCTAAAATTAAGCACTTTATTTTAAGATGCACAATGTTTCAGAAGCTATTTTATTCATTTTCTCTCTTTTATTTTTAAATGCAGCCCTTCTTTTACTTAATGAGAGAAGAACATTATAAATATCTACAGCATTATATATCTGTAGAGTTCAATGTTAAGTGACAATAAATATTGTCAGAATGTTTTTGAATTGTACTTTCTTTAACAGTCATTTGTTGATTACATGCAGACGTTGATACAACTACTAGGCTACTTCAATTTATATCACACTAAATCACAATGCAAGTTAGACATTATGATGTTCCGGACCTTTGCTTGAGGACATTTTCTCTAACTGGACCTCTTCGAATTTTAGTTGAATACCCCTGAGCTAGAGGATTCCAGGAACCCCCTCAAGAACAAACCCAGTAAAGAACCTGTGATTCTTTCAAGGACCCATGGAACCATTTCATGGATATGTATGTTTACAGTCTATTTATAACTTTGTTGGTCTGTCCTGTAACATGACTTCTACTTCCTGTCTGTCTGTCCCGGGACATGGATCCCTCCTTTGCTGCTCCTCCTCAGCTTTCTTTCACTTCAAGGGTCTGAGGACAGAGGGTGTCGTATGCTGTCCAGACTGTAAAGCCCCCTGAGACAGACTGTGATTTGTGATACTGGACTATATAAATAAAGTTGACTTGACTTGAAGGACCTATGGAAACATGCCTCGACCCCCCTTAAGAACTCCTGCAACCATCTCAAGGATGCATAGTTGGGATCCCAAAGCAAAGCAGGTCCATGAGAATAAAACGCAGCGTTCAGCTAATGGTGAGAAGTTTCTGAAAAAGTATTTCATATGACGAGACCCTGTCTCACCTCGGTCGCTCTCTCCCTGTCTCTCTCTTCTCTGTGGTGGTGAAGCGACGGGTTTGACCTCTGACCCCTGCAGCTCGTCCTGACCGCTCACAGCAGCAGCACTGACAGACAGACAGACAGACAGACAGACAGGTGGCATGATGTCAGCTGCAGTCTACATTGTGACCAGCAGGTGGAGATAGATGACTTTATGACTGCATCACTAATGACAGCAGTGTGTGTGTGTGTGTGTGTGTGTGTGTGTGTGTGTGTGTTTCTTCTTCTCTTCTTCTTCATCTCTTTTGTTTTGTTCCATGTGGATCAGGTCTCATTGATAACATGTGATGTACCACAAGGACCTGCTTTATTACTTCTGTACATACAGTAAATAAGTGTTTTATTATTAGTCCTAAAAGGACCTTTCACAAACTAATGACCATCTTTACAACAAGATAAATGGTCCGAATGAATTGTTACTTTAAAGACAATAATTAAAGACTTATATTATTATAGGCAGGGTAAACACCAAGCAGCTGTAAACAAATGAACTATAAACCGTAACTCTGAAACATGAGTTCATGTACATATGTATATATTATATATAAATATTAAACTTGTTGTTAAATTGTTAAATCTGAACATTTCTATGAATCTGAAAAAAAGTATTTACTAGACTTCTTCCATATTTAGACACAATAAAAGCAAAACAGCTTTCCAATGATAAAAAAGAAAAAAATGAAATATTACAAACAATTAAAACTTCAATGACGAGAAACAAACTATAGATAGAAGTTATGCAGCTGTCTGATCTGTCACTTTCTGACACACTCAGCAGATCTGTGATCAGATCTGTAACATTATGAGACACAGCTGAGGGAGGCCAGGTAAGACAGGTACTCACTGGAAGGACGGAGGTCTGGAGTCTCCGATCCCACCTGTCCTCTCTACGGGGGGCGGGGCCAGGCTGGTGGGCGTGGCTACCGACTGAACGTCTGACCCCCTGAAATCTGGCTGACAGGTTTCTGAAGACACCAGCTGGAGAGACACGAAAACATGAGGGACTGTGAGGGACTGCGAACACCTGGAGGACCAGAGGAGTTCACAGGTAACATGTGAGAGTGTGTGTGTGTGTGTGTGTGTGTGTGTGTGTGTTTCTGACCCAGCAGACAACTCGTCCATTCACGATGGGCAGCCTGGCATCATCCTCACAGATCTCCTCTTTGACAACCCTATTGACACACAAACATCTTCATCATCATCATCATCATCATCATTATTATCATCATCAACAACACCATCACCACCATCATCATTATCTTCATCATCGCCATCATTATCTTCATCATCATCATCATTAATATTACATCATCATCGTCATCATTATCTTCATCATCATCACATCATCAACACCATCACCATCGCCATTATTATCTTCATCATTACCATCATCATCATCATCATCATCATCATCATCTTTATCGCTATCATTATCTTCTTTATCATCATCATCATTAATATTACATCATCATCGTCATCATTATCTTCATCATCATCACATCATCATCATCATCACCATCATCATAATTATTATCACCACCATCATTGTCATCATCATCATCATCATCGTCATCATCATCATTATCTTCATCATCACCATCATCATTATCTTCATCATCATCATCATTACTACCACCATCATCATCATCATCATCATCATCATTATTTTCATCATCACCATCACCATCATCATCATCACCATCACCAACACCATCATCCCTACCACAATCATTCATTATCTTCATCATCATCATCATTATTACCATCAACATCATCATCATTATTATCATCATCACCATCATCATCAACATAATCATCACCACCATCATCATCACCATCATTATCACCATCAACACCATCCTCATCACCACCACCATCATCATCATTATTTTCATCATCATCAATATTATTACCATCTTCATCACGTCATCAACATAATCATCACCACCATCATATCATCATTACCTTCATCATTATCTTCATCATCATCATCATTATTACCATCATCAGCCCCACCACCATCATCACCATCATCATCATCATCATCACCATTATCATCCCCACCATCATCGCCATCATCATCTTCATCATCATTATTAATACTGTCATCATTATCTTCATCATCACCATCATCATAATTATTATTACCATCATCATCATCGTCATCATCATCATTATTATCACCACCATCACCATCACCATCATCATCCTCATCATTATCACCACCATCGCCATCATCATCATCACCACCATCACCATCATCATCATCACCACCACCATCATCATTATTATTACCATCATCATCATCATCATCCCATCATCATCATCATCACTATCATCACATCACCATCATCATCACACTCATCGTCATCATCATCCCATCATCAACATCACCATCACCATCATCACCATCACCATCACCATCATCATCATGCTCATCGTCAGAATTATCATCATCATCATCATCATCATCTTCATAAGACGCCTTTTGACATAAAAACTGAAGGAGAGAAGTCAAATACGAATTCAGGGAATTCTGTTTCTGGATCAGTTTTGGTCAGTAACCACGGCAACATACTCTGATTCACACCTCCAACTGTCTTCTTTTACATAACAGCAGCTGAGGCTCATGGGTATTGTAGTATTTAAAGACAGAACATTAACCTGTTTGTTGGTTAAATCATCAGGGGAGTTAAAGACACATCTGAAATACAGAGGGAGGAGAAGACAGCAGCTCCAGAGGACCGGAGGACTAAAGGACAGGAGGACCGGAGGACTGGAGGACCGGAGGACCGGAGGACTGGAGGACTGTAGGACCTGAGGACTGAAGGACTAAAGGACCTGAGGACTGAAGGACTAAAGGACAGGAGGACTGGAGGACCAGAGGACTGTAGGACCAGAGGACTGAAGGACCGGAGGACTGAAGGACTAAAGGACTGGAGGACCGGAGGACCGGAGGACTGTAGGACCGGAGGACTGTAGGACCGGTGGACCAGACTGTAGGACTCGAATGCCTCTATGTGACACATATCAGAAGTGGGTTTGCTCGCACACAACAGCACATAAGGCCTGTGATGTATGACAGTATTGAACGTTGTTATGATACAATAACAATATGATGCCAGTGTCATGTCATTGGTGACAGGTGGACTTTGGCTCTGCCCACAGAGGGTTAACTGCCGCCCCCCTGTGGCCGAGAGGAGAACTGATCATTCCTGTTAAAGAGATAAAACAGCAGAGAGGCCCTTTAATGTCTCATAAACACACAGTCCTCCTCCACACCATGTCCTCACAATGTAACTAATACAAACCACACACACAGTAACACAGTAACACAGTAACTCACACACACAGAGTAATACAGTAACTCTGTGTGTGTGTGTGTGTGTGTGTGTGTGTGTGTGTGTGTGTGACCCTCCTCAGTACTGAGAAGAAACTGATCCTGGTCCAGTTTGATGTCGTCCTCTGTCAAGAGGATTAAAGCTGTTTGCTTTAATCTGCTGTCTCTTCGTTCAGTCTGTCTCAGTTTAAACACACAGCAGAGTGTTTTTATCCAAACGGTCTTTTCATCGTGTCCGCCTGTGTTTTTCTGTAAATCTCTCAGACAGACTTCCTGTTGTTCTGACAGAGAGGCGTTCAAGATTTAAATACAGTTTGTTACTAAAAATAAAACATGGTGATGAAACAGCTGATACCAGAGTGATTGATGAGACAAAGGTTTCATGTTGGTCTGTGAACACGTCAAGTTCTCAGAGGCTGTTTTATGGTGAATATAGATATACATTATATTCTAATATTATAGATGTGTGTGTGTGTATATATATATATATATGTATATATATATATAGAGAGAGAGAGAGATTATGTCTCTGTTTTCCTTTATTTTCTATTTGATGTTAATTATTTATTATTCATGTTATTTATTTGTTGGATTTCAGCTTCAGGATGTATTTAGCTTAGCTTAGCACCAAGACTGGGATCAGGGGGTAACTGTTAGCATAGCTCCTTCAAAAGAGACAAAATCCACTTTCCAACAACTGTGGATTTAAGATACTGATCTGAACCAGGACCAGCATCCTACAGTCAGATCAGAGAGTCTGATCATCCCAGAGCTCAGCTCTTCATGATCTGATCCCAGATTACAGCTTCAGTCTATCATCATTAGGTCACATGGTCTGACCAGCCTCCTTCACAGGAGATCAGTTCATTTATATAAATGTGAAATATAATATTTCCCACCTAGCATCTGAAAAGCTTTGAGGGGAACTAAACTGCAGAAACAACAAATAGATGGCTGTGGCCCGATTATTATTATTAATAACAATAATAACGATTATGTTATGCATATATATATTATTTATATATTATTGATGATGTTATCAACACTGTTGATCACGTGACTCACCCGAAGTCGTCGTCCACCGACTTGAAGAAGAATTTGACGTTCGGTTTGTTCAAGACCTGTTTGAAGTCCGCCAGGGTGACGTGCTGCGCGGGCACGTTGATCCGGATCAGGTAGGGGGTCTCCTGGTCCTCCAGGTGGTAGATGACCCGGGTCTCCTCCGCCATGCTGTCCCCCATGGAGCTCGGCACGGCCCGGCACGGCCCGGCACACCGCACCGGCCTGGAGGAGAGATGCTGAGAGAGAGAGAGACAGCCGTCTGTCTGTCTGTCTGTCTGTCTGTCTATCTGTGTCTGTCTAACAACCTGTCTCTCCCTCTATCTGCCTGTCTCTCCCGCAGGTCTTCGGTCTGTTCTGGTCCAGATGTGTCGGTCCAGCTGCTGCAGGTCTCCGATGCTCTCAGTCTC
Source organism: Enoplosus armatus (assembly GCF_043641665.1). Classification (NCBI taxonomy): domain Eukaryota; kingdom Metazoa; phylum Chordata; class Actinopteri; order Centrarchiformes; family Enoplosidae; genus Enoplosus; species Enoplosus armatus. The sequence continues at coordinate 27,087,224 of NC_092184.1, read as the reverse complement.
CTCCGGAAGCCACGCCGCCGTCAACACAAAAAGTCAGATACACCACTTCCGTATGAGCCCTTCAAAATAAAAGTGTAGAGGTGTTTCTGCGGGGGACAAGGAAGGATGGGTCTACAGGGCACGTGAACCCCTTATGACCCCAATGATGCAGCAGCCTATACAGGTTCTTATATTTCTGATCTCAGTGCCACACAAACCTGTACCTAGTTTGAGTCCAGAATCAAAACCAGCAGGGACCAGAGGGGGTCAGACCTGAAGGTTTCAGAGTCAGTCAAGTCTTCGTAAAACAAACTGTAATTGAAGACTTTTATTTCAGCTTGATTCTCCCAAAAGTTTATATAATCTGCTGCCTTGTTGAAGGACTTGGGATCTGAAAGGTGCTCCACAAATAGAGATGACTTTTATTATTGATATTACTATTATTATTTTTAATAAAGGTGGCCTGATATAACAATAGGAAGTATCTTCTAACTCAGTGTATTTGTATTTATTCATATGGTATATATTTTATGAACCTACATTCAGTTTTGTGAAATACTTTCAACATATTTGATAGCAGAATCACATCACTGGTTTCCGAAAGTATTCAGCATTCAGTATTTAGTATTCAGCATTCAGTATTTAGTACTCAGTCTTCAGTACTACAAATTATCTAAATTCTACAAACAGCATTTCATGGGATTTTACTTCGTCATAGCTGCATATAATTTTATTTTGAAGGCAACGCCACACATCTTTCCGTACGTTTCGGAAAACACAGACAGTACTTCCGGCTTTACATTGTGTTTACAAATGTTTTAAGAATAAAAGCAGACCCTCTAGAGCGTCTGCAGAAACCCCCTTAAAGCTGCCTGGAATCCCTCAAGGTCCTACAAGCAACCAAACAGTCCTGGAAACATGGAGGCAGTTAAAAAATGACAATCTGTAGTTTCAAGTATTTATTTGTGGTCCAACATTCATCCAAACCTTCTGTGAAGACGCGTTCACTGACAGCTGGGATCAGTGGGACATTTCTCATATTCAACATGTTTCATGTTGTTCTTAACTCTCACATATTGATCAGTACCAGCCTCAAAGTGATCCAGTATTGATCAGGGTCTACTGGTTCAGTCCACCAGCATCAGAGCTGTTTTAAGAAAATAAAAGCGTGAAGCTCCGGATTCTTCTGTCATTTATTAGTGAAACCAGCTGACTGAAGACAGGTTCATTCCTCTAGGTATTTGCTACTTAAATAAAGTGTTTTTATTGCTGCTGGTTGAAGGTAGAAACAGTCTGAATCAGTGTTAAAGGGATGAAGATGAACCAGGCAAGCAGGACTGAAACCTCTGTTCCCAGCTGCAGTGAACGCAGCATAAAGGCCACTCAGGTGGAAGTCTGCTGGTTTGTATATTTGCTGCTGAGTCATGTGACATGACGACTCCAACACAGTGAAAATATCGGGTCAGTGTGGATCCCCGATTCCTGGTCTGTAGGCTGGAGTCGGTCAGGATCAGGAGGTAGAGTTAAAGAGGGTTTCCGTCACTGAGGATCAGACCTGGTTCTGTGTTGAAGGAGAATCCTCTGTGTGACAGCGAACACATCGTTCCTCTGTGTGTGGACAGAAAGTGACACCTGAGCCACAGGTGTGTGCAGGTCTCAACCATCATGGTTCACCTGGTCGTGCAGCCGAGGCTCGTCTGTCAGGACGAGTTCATAATGAACGAGTGACAGAAGTCAGCTGATCGACTTCAACGACTCGGACATGAAACTGTTCATCGATTAGTTTGAAAGATGATTTGGAATCGATTGGGATGATCGTTAAGTCACTTTGAACCTGAGCTGCTGAAACTAACTACCAAGATATTAATAAAACATTCAGAACAACGCCTTCAATCATCGGTTCACTGTATTATATTAATATATATTATATAATATTCATACTATATGCATATTATATCATATATGTATGTTCTAGTTTGATCGTCCAAACTTTTCCTTTTCCCGACAGAAATGAGCCATTAAGTTGTGTTGACATCAAACAATAAAACATGATGAGCTGAGACCACTTGCTCCTCAGGCCAGCAGTTAGCTGTTAGACCTCGGAGACCATGACCTGCTGCTCCTCAGACCAGCAGTCAGCTGTTAGACCTTGGAGACCATGACCTGCTGCTGAGTGAATCAACAGATTCCACAAAACAAAACGTCGTACTTCAGGGTATCAGTTAAATTGCACTGAGGAGTGAAAATCTTGAAATCTTCCAAAGACTCTGAGAACTCTCACATCCAATCAGAGGACCTGTCTGAGGGCCACCAACCACAGTTTGAGCAGCTCATCAGCTGTTTAAAGGTCCTGATGAAGGCACCCAGTCTGTAGAAAGTTCTGGTTTCATGTCTGTGGACTGAAGACTGACTCAGCAGTCGTCCTTAAAACACTAACAGTCACATGATAAATCATCATAAAGCAGCAGCCCTGAGCCGTGACCTTTCACCACCGACCCCCCTGGCTCCCCCCCCATCAGAATCACCTTCCTCCCACGACCTGGACTTTGAAAATCTCTGGAGTGAACTTCCTGTCTTACGGAGGTGGAGTTTTCTTCATCACAGTGTTCAACTTTCAGTGCCTGTGGTCCTCTGGAGCCGTCGCTACGGCAACAGCTTACATCATTATTCTGATGACGACAACATCCTGCCGCCATGTTCAGCCTCTGAAGCAGTAACGAGCGACCAATCGCAACCACCGTCACACGACAGGACAGGTGGACTTCATGCAGAGACGTTGACGTCCCGCAGAGCGATGCCAGATGTCGTCCCGGCAGTGGTGGAGGCGGTTGCCGCGGTGGCGGGCTGCGGCTGTGGGGAGGGCGAGGGCGAGGGCGAGGGCGAGAGGGGTATGATTGACAGAGCAGGGCCGTTCTGATTGGTTGGGCAGGTGCTGGCCTGGAACAGGATCTGCTGTAACGTCCGTCTGAGGTTTGGATGCAGGCGGCGCTGAGTCTGGTTGAAAATCTCCACCGCAAAACACTTCATCACCCCGGCAACCAGGTCGTCGTACAGCGGCACGGTGTACATCCTGGATGTCTGCAGAGAGGAAACATTTAATGTCAAACATGGCTGACAGGTGTGATGACAAATCCAAACCATTACTATTAGACTGTATAGAATAGTACTCGGAGCAGCAGAAGTACTCGCAGCAGTATCAGTACTGGCAGCAGCAGAAGTACTCGCAGCAGTAGAAGTACTCGCAGCAGTATCAGTACTCGCAGCAGTATCAGTGTCCTACATGTTTGTGGAGGAAGGCTCGGACTCTCGGCAGGTCGGGGTAGAAACTGTTCCTCACAACCATCTGGAGCCAGCGGATCTGAACCTCAGCATTTAGACCGTCAAACAGGGACGAGTAGCAACCAGAGAGACTCGCCATCACACCTGGAGAGACAGAGACAGACAGACAGACAGTTCAGGATCAGTAACAGAATCAGGATCAGGATCGGGATCAGTATCAGAATCAGGATCAGTAAGAATACTAGTATGAGGATCAGTAAGAGTACAAGTATCAGGATAAGGATCAGTAAGAGTACTAGTATCGGGATCAGTAAGAGTACTAGTATCGGGATCAGTAAGAGTACTAGTATCAGGATCAGGATCAAGATCTCAGTAAAAAGATGGCGCCGCGGATGGCTGCCTCGGTCTGTTGGAGCGCATTGTTTAGCCTTGTTTTGTCTGTAAATAGCGTTTCTTGTTTTGGTTCACGGAGCTCTTTCACCAGAGAAGAGCTCATGAACATCAGGGGAACAACTCCAGTGGATTTGTTTCCCGAATTTCTTGCACCTTTAACTGTTTTATGGGACATTCTGGTCAAAGGTGCTCTCACCTTTGCAGCTCTACGTCGACGTAGAGGGAAACGTGCCGGTGCGCTCGTGCGTCTTCGCCGGCGAGGACAACGCACACCGCTACCCGGAATATTTCTCTCTAACGTGCGCTCACTGGGGAATAAGATGGACGAACGCGCACCTCTCCGGCAAAACAAAGGGTGGAGGTATTTGTTTCTACATCAACAGCAGCTGGTGTAACGACGTGACAGTGATCCGACGGCATTGCTCTCCTTCCCTGGAAACCTTTTTCATAAACTGTAAACCTTACTACTCCCCCCGTGAGTTCGCTTCATTCATTCTGGTCGGTGTTTACATTCCACCGGAGGCCAACGTGCAGGACGCACAGCGCGCACTCGCCGACCAGATACTGGAAACGGAGCGGACCAACCCGGACTCCTGAGTTATTGTCCTCGGTGACTTTAACAAAGGTAACCTCAGTCATGAACTCCCCAAATACAAACAGTTTATTAAATGCCCCACCAGGGAGGGGAAAACTCTGGATCACGACATGGTCCACCCGATTCCTGCATACAGGCAGAAATTAAAACTTTCTAAGCCTGTTGCGAGAACATCGAAGAAGTGGACCAGTGAAGCTGCAGAGGACCTGAAGGCATGTTTGGACTGTACTGACTGGGATGTTTTTAGGACTGCTACCAACAGTCTGGATGAGTACACAGAGGCTGTGACTTCATATATCAGCTTCTGTGAGGACTGCTGCGTACCAACTCGGACCAGGGTGAGTTATAACAACGACAAACCCTGGTTCACAGCAAGACTGCAACAGCTGAGGCTGGAAAAGGAAGAGGTGTTTAAGAGTGGCAACAGAGCAGAGTTTAAGGAAGCCAAGTACAAGTTTAGCAAGGCGGTGAGGGAAGCTAACCGACTGTACTCAGAGAGACAACAAGACCAGTTCTCCTCCAACGACTCTGCTTCTGTGTGGAGGGGGCTCAGGCAGACCACCACCAACAAGCCAAGAGCCCCCAACTCTGCTAACAACTGACGCCTCGCCAACAGCCTCAACAACTTCTACTGTGGCTTTGAAAGACAATGGGACAGTCCTGACACCATCCCCCACACCATCCCCCACCAGCTCCAGCCCAACAGCCCCAACCCCCTCATCACACCTGGGGCTGAACTCTCACACCTCTTATCACCACAGCTGCCCCCCACAGTGCCCCCCACTCCTCCAGCATCGACACCTCTGTCTGTCCTTGAAAGAGATGTGAACAGGCTCTTCAAGAGACAAAACCCCCGGAAAGCTGCTGGACCAGACTCCATCTCTCCATCCTGCTTGAAGCGCTGCGCCGATAAGCTGTCTCCGGTGTTCACGGACATCTTCAACACCTCTCTGGAGACATGCCACGTGCCAGCCTGCTTCAAGGCCTCCACCATCATCCCCGTCCCCAGGCTCTGACCTCTGTGGTCATGAAATCATTTGAACGCCTGGTTTTGTCCCACCTCAAATCCACACCCTCGGCTGGACCCCCTGCAGTTCGCCTACAGAGCCAACAGGTCTGTAGACGACGGCGTCAACTTGGCCCTACACTTCATCCTCCAGCACCTGGACTCCGCAGGATCCTATGCCAGGATCCTGTTTGTGGACTTCAGCTCTGCCTTCAACACGATCGTCCCGGCTCTTCTTCAGGACAAGCTCTCCCAGCTCAACGTGCTTGACCCCACCGACAGGTGGATCACAGATTTCCTGTCTGACAGGAAGCAGCACGTGAAGCTGGGGAAACACGTCTCAGACACCGGCTCCCCTCAAGGCTGTGTTCTTTCTCCTCTACTCTTCTCCCTGTACACCAACAGCTGCACCTCCAGTCGCCGGTCCGTCAAGCTCCTGAAGTTCGCGGATGACACCACCCTCATCGGACTCATCTCTGGAGAGGGTGAGTCTGCCTACAGGTGGGAGATTGACCACCTGGTGACCTGGTGCAACAGCAACAACCTGGAGCTTAACGCTTCAAAGTCAGTGGAGATGGTTGTAGACTTCAGGAAGAGCGCAGCCCCACCCGCCCCCATCACCCCGTGTGACTCTCCAGTGGACACTGTGGAGTCCTTCCGTTTCCTGGGCTCCACCATCAGCCAGGACCTCCGGTGGGAGCTGAACATCAGCTCCCTCATCAAGAAAGCCCAACAGAGGATGTACTTCCTGAGGCAGCTGAAGAAGTTTAACCTGCCACAAACAATGCTGGTTCACTTCTACACTGCCATCATAGAGTCCATCCTCACCTCCTCCATCACCGCCTGGTACGCTGCTGCCTCCACCAAGGACAGACGCAGACTGCAGCGTATCATCCGCTCTGCAGAGAGGGTGATCGGCTGCAACCTCCCATCTCTTCAGGACCTGTACTCCTCCAGGACCCTGAGGAGAGCAGGGAAGATCGCTGTCGACCCCTCCCACCCCGGACACCATCTGTTCGACCCCCTCCCCTCTGGCAGGAGGCTGCGGTGCATCAGGACCAAAACCTCCCGCCACAAAAACAGTTTCTTCCCCTCTGCAGTCAACCTGACAAACTCACATTGACCCCCCCCGAACACAAACACAAGTTATACGTTACATCACCCCTGTCCCCCCTGCGTTACATTAACGCACCCACCCCCTACTGGACACTTTATTTTATTCTGGTCACTGTTTGTTATTTATCTTATTTTTATTTTTATTCTTATTTTACCTTTTATATTCTACATATTTGCTGTCAAAACAATAACACCTTCAGACCACAGCAAATTCCTTGTAATGTATGTTACTTGGCAATAAACAGTTTC
>NC_092184.1:26838107-27075607 GCF_043641665.1 Enoplosus armatus | reverse complement strand
CCCGGTCCTGTTTGGAGTACGAGCTCTGAGATGCACTCATCAGAACAGTCACTCCATCTGGAACCTGAAGAAGAAGAAGAAGCAGAAGAAGAAGCAGAAGAAGCAGAAGACGAAGCAGAAGCAGAAGAAGCAGAAGAAGAAGCAGAAGACGACGACGACAGATGATCATGTCTTCAGTTTCATCTGATGGCTTTTCCTTCCGATTCATCTTTACTCTCCTTGTTTTAAGAGCGTCTGTCTCTGCTGATCTAATCTGACTGAATAAGAGCTCATCTGATCTAATTCAAGTTCAGAAGAGTTCACAGGACGTCGGACCCTCCAGACCTCCTGATCAGAGGTCAGATACACACATACGTTTGTTTTTATATGTAGACATGATCTCTCTGCAGTCCTCTGCTTCTCTCTGCTTACAAACTACAACAGATAAAATCTCCAGTTTTTCATTAATAGACTCTTGTAATAATACAATAATAATTATTATTATTATAATAATGTAATACAAATCCAGGTGTGTGTAGGTGACAGAGTGTCTGTGTACTTTTCATCTTTCACAACATTTGGAGTTAACGTGCAAACAAATAAATCAAAAGTGTCTAGGTCACCCAGCAGGGGCTGACACAGTGCAGGTGTGTGTGTGAGGGTGAGGGGTCAGGGGTCAGGGGTCAGGGGTCAGGACTCACCCTGACAGTAGCGGTGTATGTGCTCTTGACAGCAGGTGTGTCGAAGCAGGGGAAGAAGGAGCGATTACACACCGAGTGACCCTGAGTGAAGACCAGAGGACGAGACTGACCACAGGTCAGCTCAGAGTCCAACCACCAGATCTGTGAACACACAAACACGCACGCACACACACACACACACAGTTAATGTTTTTATAAGCTGAACTCTTACAAACTGAAAGATGAATCGGTCAATAGAGGAAATCATCAGCAGATTAACCAATAACCAAATAGTCGTTATTTGCAGTGCTGGTATTCTGGACTCCTTACGGCCGGTCCGTCTGTGGTGGTGTAGCGGACTGTGATCTGGATCAGTCGGCCTGGTTTCACGGCTGCCGTCGGCAGGCTGATGTTCAGTGAGGAGCCATAATCTGTGAATGGGTCGACCCGGTATGTGAGGGAGATGGGCTCCTCCTGTCCAGCCCCGGGGACCTTACAGTCTATGGAGTGGATGAGGAGGGAGGAGTGGGAGTCCAGGATCAGGGTGTGGACCCCCGGCTGGACCGGGACCAGGTCCAGAACCAACCAGCCGCTCATCTCCTTCACAGCAAAGTTTAGCCGCATGTCCAGGTGGAAGTGTCGCAGCTGGAAGCAGCGGAAGTTAGACGCCGACGCCACGTCCACCAGGGGGCACCGCGGGGTCCCAGGACCCGGACCTGCTGAGTGCTGACTGGAGTCCCTGACACACCGGGCTCCAGAGATTGGCAGGGATTTACGGCAGCAGCAAAGTGAGGTGGGAGTCTGGTGGAGCTCTGCCATCATGAGCTAAACCTGGCTGGGACTGAACCCTGCATAGACCTGGACTAACTGCATCAAAGACCAAAAGTGGAACAAAAACCACTTTAAACTTCAGAACCAACACAGACTGTCTTCACAAGGACAGGAAGTCCTTTATTTGAACCAGAAATGAACAACAAGGACATGTGTTTAAACCAGGGACTACCTGCCTCTAGACCCCGCTGAAACTGAGAGAGACTACATTTATAACCTGGTTTTGCACAGGAGTAGTTCACAGTTTCCAACCAAACCACAAGCATCTATGTAAGCCAGGCCGAACTACACTTGAAACCCCATTAACCAAAAGTGTAACTGAGCTTCAAACGAAATCAAGACCAGCTATGAACACTGATAAGGACACTTAAATCAAGAACTGTGTTTAACCCGGGACTAGCTGCTTCTAGACCCACAGTAAATCCAGGACACAACACAATTTAACACAAGACTGGTTTACCAGACTGGTTTTAGCTCAGGACTTAGTTTGAAATCAATTGAACTCAGACCACATTTAAATCCAGTTTTAAAACAGAGACTGAGGCCAGCCTGCATCCAAACCCATTAAACAAAACTAGATGGGAAATAAACACTAATAAGGACACTTGTGAGCCATAACTGAGCTTAAACCCAGGACTACTGCCTCTAGACCACACTAAAGCCAGTGCACAACACAGGACCTGGGACTACCTAGTTCTAGACCCCCACTTAGATTTATAGTCCTGTCTAACACTGGACAAGTTGGCAAAATTGAAGTCTGACAACATTTAAAGCCTGATTTTAGCACAATTTTTACCAAACTTAATCTATATTTAAACCCAGTTTAAAGACTGACTGCATTCAACCCTCTATGTAAACCAGACCAAACTGCATTCAAAAACTTACCAAGTCCAAAGTCAAACTGACCACAAAACACTAAATATAACTCGCTATAAACACCAAAAAGGACATTTGAATTGAGTTCAACCCTCTCAACTCGACATTTAAACCTCAATTCAACCAAACTCAAACTACATTTAAACCCAGTTTTAGCCGAAGCTAGCTACTTTGTAAATTAGCACCTTTAGCTTTAAGTGAGTTCACCAAACTAGCTTTAAAAAACAGGCACTTTAACAGACGAAGACAATGTCGAAGTAAGAGGTCAAAAAAGCGACAGCGTTAACTAATTTAACTAACCTGGTTAGCAGAGCAGGCTAATTAGCTGGGAGTCTAATTAGCATTAGCAACAGAGAGCGCATTATTAGTGGTTTGTGAACAAATAGTCTATGTAAAATCCATCAGGACCAAAAGCAGAAGAACCAGACAAACACCGGCTTCTCATGTGAACTCATCCCGGATCTCTGCTCTGTGTCCCGGACACTGAATCCAGATACCCCCGGTGCGGTTTAACGTTAGCTGGCGGTGAGCTGTGTGTCCGTGTTATGGAGGAGAGATGAGGAGATAGAGGAAGGAGAGTTTTATCAAACAAAGACACAGAAGACAACAGAGGAGAAATGAGAGGACAGAGGCGGCTCTGCTCCGGACAAAACAGGAAGTAACAACAGCAGGAAAAGTTTCTGCAAGCCGGAGGGGGGCGCTGTGGAGCCAGTCACAGCAGCAGGTCAAAGGTCACCATTCATTCGTTCATTCATCATTTAATCTCATTAACTAATACAGAAAACAGACGAAGACATGATCATACAATGCAGGACGTAGAAGCGTTTAAAAACAACAAATGTTTAAATTACAATGAAATCATTAAAATGATAAATAAATAAATAAACTGTAACAGATTAATCATCAGGGGAGGCTAAAAAAAACACAGAAAACTAACAGGAACTTAACAAAACATATTTACCCAATACAATATAAAATTAATAACATCCAGCAAATGTGTGTCCAGATTAATATTTGAAACAAAACTATGTCAGGATATTTAAATGGAAGATTTGAATTGTCTTCAGTTTCCACTGTGAAGAACAACCTCACCAATAGATATAAATACCAACACTTAGGTTTGGTCTTTTAGGTTCCCACCTCCTCCAGCAGGTCTGAGATCAGCACTGAGCTGATGTATTCTTCATTCATCTCTTTGTGGTTAATTTCTTCTTCATTCCCCAGATGCAGGCGATGATCCGATGATGGAAGGAAACTCCGCTGATACTGACTTTTCACATAATATTGTTTATTTGCATCAAAGATCAGGATCAACAGGCATGCGGATCTAGACCTGTACAGCACCCGTAGCCGAATCAGTACTGCTGCCTCGAACACTGTTCAAACTCGTCTTTTATACATTTAGGCATACAGGGGTCCTACTATAACACATGAGTCTGTAAACTTCTGTTTCCAATCTAGGGGTCAGGAAAAGAGACCTCTCAGAATGACCTTTCACATACCAAGGAAGACCACATCCAAACAATAATGAATCTTATCAGTATGGGGCCCCAACATCTGCTAGTTGTTTACCTGGAACATTGCATACGTGGCAACTTTGTATTGCATATCATTTTATGAAAAGACTACTTTTATGATTAGTATCAAATAATACACATCATCTTTAAGTAAAGAACAGTCCTTTACAGATCACAGGACATGAACAGTAAACATATCTGAGGTCAGATACAGATGGTCAGACAGCTGTGCAGGTTACTTAAATCAGATCTGTGTGTTTTTATTTGATCAAGTTAAGATTCAAGTTGTTCCACCTCAACAGTCGATGTGAAACCTTCATATATCGCAGTAACATCAGGATGAACACAAACATTTCATCTTAAAATAACTTTATTGACAATATTTCAGAGCAGGCCCACCCCCCCAACAAGGCAGTTATGAAGTCATGCTATAAGGCTGTTAGAAAAATGCAGCAACACACACTGAGACGTCTTCTACAAGACTGTCTGTTAATTCAGATGTGATACAAAATGATGCTGCCATGTGACAAATCACATGACTGTACCTCTCACTTTGATGGTTTTGTCCATCAGTTATGAGGCTGTCTTCCTCGAGACATGAGGATAAACAGGAAGTCCAGACGTCCGTCTGTCCAGCGACTGAAATAAAAAGCAGGTTGTAAGAAAAAACACGAAGCAGTTGTCCTGAAACTCACTGAGCTCCTTGTGTTTCACTTTGACAGCAGCAAAAATAAAAAACTAAAATACAGTAAGAACACAAACAGTTTCATACAGCAGTTAACAGACGACGGCAAGAAAGGAGAAGACAAATTTACACACCTGCAGGACACACCTGAGGCTTCACTTGAGAGAAGTTTAGAGGTGGATCTTAAAGAACCTGGAAATCAAAGCTGCTAATTTATTGCTTTTATTTTATTTACATCCTGAAGAGACTCAACTCACGTGGATGTCATTTAGACTTCTTTTATGATGTTTGTGTTGTTTGTTTTGTATTAATAATATAACACTCATGACAGAGATCAGACACCTGTAAACCACCTAGTTATTAGTATCTGATGGTCACAAACACATAACCAGGAACAGATTCCTGTTTCGTCGAGCTTCACTAACGAATGTGTTTCATTCTGGAATGGATCACATCAGCTGACTCTGTCTCCCAGGAAACAGGTACATAGTCTACTAGAGGCCAGAGGTCAAAGCCAGGGGTCAGAGGTTAAAGCCAGAGGTCAGAGGTTAGGTGGATGGGTGGACGTACAGAGGACTTGAAGGAGTCAACGCAGGCATCCTGGTGGTCTCATGGTCTAAGACATGAAACTGCGACGTCACTAGTCTACACACTTCAACACATCACACCAACTAAAATAAAGAAATAATTAAAGTGAAGCTGGCATTGACCTGTTGAATATTATAATCTGACTGAACAGAAACAACACTTTCTTCCTTCCTTCCTTCTTTGTTCCTCATTAAAAGACCAATGCTTCACAATCAGAAACACGTTTCCTGTTGCAGGTTAAGGTGTGTCTGGTCTCTGACCAGCAGCCAGTCTGAAGTACATGATACATTTATCAGTTTTATCTAAATAAATGAAACACCTTTAAGCTTGTAAGCCTCTGCAAATGTCCAATCACACGGAGGCAGGGGGTCACGTGTTCATGATTAAACACACAGACCTGGTTCAGAGTAACAGATAAAAAACATCTTTAAACACAGAAATGTCTTCATGTTGCAGAAAAAGCAACAGTAATCAACGTGATGAAGAAGAAGATGATGATGACGATGATGATGAAGACACGTCACTGATTCAACAGACTCTGTGTATTTGAGCACTGAATATATTAGTCTAACAGTATATAGATTATATTCTATACCCCAGAGTCACTCTGTGTCAAGGCTTCATCTATAACACAGAGTACACATATACACAGAGTACACAGAGTACACAGAATACAGTACAGTGCAGGATCAGGATCAGGTCTGATGATCACAGTCAAACCTCTGATGCAGATCTTTGTTGTTTCGTTAAATAAACATTTACAGAAACTAGACTTCCTGTAACTCAGTTTTTCCTTCATCGTCCTCCTCATCCTCGGACAGAGATCTTGTTTTCCACGGCGGCCAGCATGGAGCTCAGCCGAGAGTTCTCATTGGCCAGCAGCTTGGACGGCTCATCAAACTCTGCCACCTGAACCAGTCAAATCAAAGGAAGCTTCATGCACAGTCACATTTCATTTTCAGCCACAAACAATTTATGAGTTTGATTTTGGTCCAAATTTTAATTAAATGGGCACAAATGTAATATTCCAGTTGAAATAAAAGGCGATTTATTTATTTCACTTTCACAGACATTTCTACGTTTGTATCTGTGTTCAGTCCTCATGTTACGGTGTCACAAGCTCGGAGTATTAAACTAGAGTGACCACCAAATTCTAATCAGTTCATCTTTGAGTCCAAGTGGATGTTTGTGCCAAATTTAAAGAAATTCCCTCAAGGCGTTCCTGAGATATTGTGTTCACGATAATGGGACAGACGGACAACCTGAAAACATAACGCCTTCATCCTCAGCCATTGCCGGTGTGGAGGCATAAACAAAAATGGGAAAGGGAGGGAACCCTGAGTCTACAAGAGGAGGAATTAATGTGAGCTACAACGGAAAACGTCATGTTTGAGTTTTGTTGGAAAAACCTCATCAGGTTCTTCAGCTGCTAAAGACAGACCGAGTGACTGAACTTCTTCTGACAAACTAAGTGACCAAGGTTGTCCTTCTTTTCACAATTAGTACTGAACTCTTTGGATTAAACCCAAACGTTAAAGGTGTAAAACTAATGATGAAGAATATAAAATATCTTTGTACGCAGATGATGTGTGATTATATAACTCAGATGTACATAATCAAATTCAATCTGATGAACTGTACAAAGATGAATGGAGTTAATTCAGGCTACAAGTTAAATGTATGACTGAAGCAGATGTTATAAGTGGACTTGGTCCGCATCAAATCCTCTTGAGAAAGTTACTATCCACCTTCCCTAAATTATCTTTTCAAAGTCAGTTACAATAAAAACATGTTCCACATGACCTTTAATAGAAAGTGTATGTACTATAAATATGAACACCTTTCACCCGTAAAGGTGATCAGAACGAGACTAAAACTAACAACAACCAAATACACGCAGGTTTACAACCTGTTTCAAATGTCTGCATGAGGGGAGTTACACTCCTCATTTTCAAAACTAAGTCTATAATCACCCCAGCTAGTGTGGTACAGTACCTGTCCCTGGTTGAGCACCATGATGCGGTCTGAGGCGAGGACCGTGTGGAGGCGGTGAGCGATGGTCAGGGTGGTGCAGTCCTGGAACGAACTCCTGATGGTCTCCTGGATCAGAGTGTCTGTCTCCGCATCCATGGCTGCTGTCGCCTCATCAAGGATCAGGACCTGAGACCAGAACGCAGGGGGGGAGGGGTCAAAGGATTTCGTGTCTGTTTCTCTGACCAGTCTGTCTGACTGTCTGTCTCTCACCTTGCACTGTCTCAGCAGAGCTCTGGCAACACACAGCAGCTGTCTCTCTCCCACTGAGAAGTTTTCTCCATTCTCCACCACCTCTGACTCCAACTTCAGGGGCAGCTGGGACACCTGGCAAACCGACAGGAAGTCAGTCAGCAGGTCGACAGGTGTGTGTGTTCATTTATTTTTCATCTATGTCCCTGCTTAGATGTCATCCTTGCTTCTTATTATTCTTCTCTGGTTCACGTTTTTGTCAGAAAACCCATCTCCAGTACAGTCGCTGAAAATACATAAAAATCTGTGGCTCGATCAGAAAAACAAATCATGAAAAAGAGATGATGTTTCTCATGTTGAGAACTCCTCCAGTCCTCCTTGAAGTTTTTTCACCTTCAAACATTATTTGAACTTTCAATGAAACACAAGATCTTGTTCTTTATTGGTGTAAAACTTAAAACATTTTGATATCTTTAAAAAGTTTTTAAATTGCTATTGAATTTAATGGTGTTTTCCTGCAGACACATTGGTCTCTATTGCTGTTGGCACAAGAGCATTTTAAATTCCTCTCACTGTACAAACTCAAATTATTCATCACATTCTTCAAATCCTCCTTTGTAGGAATCCTCTGTTTATAGTTTTGACATATGATGACATATGTTCATTGTATAGTTATTGCACAGACAGTCGGACAACCTGAACACACAACGCTATCACCGGCATATACATCTGTAGGTGATATAATGATGAAGTTATGGGGCTTCAAAGATGAGCCGGTTTGATGAGCCGGTCTCTTAACTCAGAAATCTTTTTTTTTCATGAATTGTGCAAAAAACAGACGGCAGATCACTTTTCTATTCCATATTTGTGGTGCATTTCTGTAGGTGAAAAGATCGAGTGACAACACAAGAAGCAGCTTTACTATCTACTGTCAGGTTTGCAGATTGTTTGTACTCACACACTCCTTCATGTGGCTTCTCTCCAGAGCATCCCAGATCTGCTCCTTGCTGTACTGACTAAAGGGGTCCAGATTGGACCTGGAAACACACAGACAGCAGCTCTCAAGTTGTGCATGTGCTGTCAAACATTTTCATGTAGTTTCCAACTTCTGAGGAGCTGGAAATATCAGATGGACTTGTCTCAGGTGTTCCTACCTGACTGTCCCACTGAACAGCACCGGGTCCTGGGGGATGATTGACAGCTTGCTGCGGAGGTCGGCCAGTCCGATGTCACTGATGTCGATGCCGTCGATCAGGATGGAGCCTCCACAGTGCTCCACCAGCCTGAACAGAACCACGCCCAGAGACGACTTCCCTGCACACAGACAAACAGGGAGGCAGGCAGACAGACAGACAGGGAGGCAGACAGATGGGATTACCACAGGTCTCAGAGTCTTCATCAGTCAAACCCATGACCTGAGGAGACCCAGAACCCTGTCCTACCTGATCCAGTCCTGCCGACAATGCCGACCTTCTCTTTGGGCCGGATAGTGCAGGAGATCTTGTTGAGAACCAGAGGGAGGTTCTCCTGGTACCTCATGTCCACCTCCCTGAGCACCAGCTCCCCCTGCTGGGGCCAGTCAGCTGGAGGGGCGTGACCTTTTAGCCGGGCCGGGGCCTCCTGGGACAGAGACTGAGACACGGACAGCATCATGATTTATCTGGTCTGGGATAGATATGATGAAAGTATTACTAAACGGTTGAGCAGCTGATCCTGAAGTTAAGCCTATTTATTAATAGTTATTACTTTATGGTTCATAGACGAGAATAACAAAAAGGAAAATGTCCAACAAGAGCCTGGTGTGAAGGCTGAAACATGCTTTTCCGTGCTGCCTGTTTACTTTATACTTTTTTTTTGTTTTAAAATCAGGAAGTTGGATTAACCAATTAGCTTGTTTGATGTTCAAGGCCTCTATAAACCAGGGTCACCCATAAAACCCTTTTCTGCCTAAATGTGCAAATGTGTTTACTTGTATCTTCCAGTGTTAAAGAACTGCTATCTTAGAAGGCTACAGTTTTAACATTTCATTACATTAACAACTGTTCGATGTTAACATAGCAACTGTTAGCATATAACATTTAGCATTGTAGCATGTTAGCAAGTTAACAGATTCATGTTTAAAATATAACCTTTTATCAGGGAAGATTGGGTCATTAATTTGTGGCTGCTCCCTCTACTCTTCAGAAGAAGCTTATAACTGTGCCACTTATATGAGAACACCACCAGGGAGTGTTGGGTCAACACAGGACACGAAACTTAAATGCTTATGGATGTGGTTGCTAGAAAAATGTTCAAACTAAGCATCTGTATAGGTGAATGAAATGTGAGACCACTGAAAAACCAGTGTAACCAGCAAGAAAAGAGCCTGTTCCCAGTACCTGGATGTAGTCATGGATTCTCTCCACGGAGGTGAAGCGAGCTTCTGTATCAGAGGCCAAACGCACTGTGAACTGGAACAACCCTGTTAACTGGAAGAGGGACATCCAGTTTCATGTCACAGTGTTTGGGACAAAAGCTAAACAACACAGGAAGGTGCATGTACGTTACCTGGACAGCGTAGGAGATGGCGAGGCCGGCGTAGGCAGGAAGGATCTGCCCGTGCATCAGGACCATCATCAGGGCAGTGATGCTGATCAGAGCCACACTTATGACGTCCAGACGCACCGCCAGCCAGCGCATCGCACAGCTGAACAGGTAGAACGGAGCCTGGTTCTGGTCCAGCAGAAGCTGGTAACTGAAAACAAAAACACGCTCAGAATAGGCATAGGGGTCACGTCCTGTATCATATCATGGCTTTCAGGGTATTTCCCCATTTTTCATGGTTCCAACCCTGACCGGTTGAGGAAATCGCTGCCCCGGCCATAGGCCTGCAGAGTAGCCAGGCCGTGGATGCTGGAGGTGATGTGGGACATGAAGGGTGACATCGTCACGTTGTCCAGGCGCTTCAGCTCCCGGATGAAGACCCTGGAGACACTGTGGAGCGCAGCAAACAGCAACACCAGGGGACCCACCGCTACCAGGAACCATGGGAAAACACAGCTGATGACGCTCAGACAAAAGAAGACCAGGATCATGTTCTGGATTAACATCTCAGTCTGGAAGGGCAGACGAGTGTCGACTGGAGGGAAAAACATAAGAAGTTATCAGAAAAGTTCCAAAAGGCTCCCTGACTCGGTCAGATACTGAGCAGCATCTGGGAGAGTGGTGTAGTCCGGTCCTTTACCTTCGTCCATGTCCCTGGAGAAGCGATTAAGTATTCGTGCTGTGGGTGTCGTGTCAAAGAACTTCATGGGGCAGCGGAGGATCTTGTGGAAGAGTTGGTCATGCAGCTTAGAGGAGGCGCGCAGAGTACCCTGCAGGACACAACCAGACCCAGATTCAAAACCAAAATCAGAGCCATATTGATCCTGAGCTTTTGATGCCATTACAGATCAGTATGAGAAAGTGAACACAAAACAAACATCCCTCCATTTTTCTTTTTTTCTTTGGGTGTGGAGGGCATTCTTGGGTAATTTTGGGTCACCTTTGCATGTTAACTGGTCTCTGCCCGCTGAGGTGAGCCCTTTTTGTTTTCAGTTACTGCCACTTGACTGTCAGCATGTTAGAAGAAAAGCTGAACACTGAAGTGAGCTGATGTGAGCTTTGTTCTGTCCTACTTCCACTCCAGCTTCAACTCACCTAAACCTAAAAAATAGCTAATGAAACAAAACAGGAAATGTGAATATTTACATTGCATTTACATAAAAAATGAATTGATCATGAATTGAGACAAAATGTAATCTCACATTCCCTCAGAGTGCATGTGTGACTATTTCATTTGCTGCTATATGTGTGATTTTAACATCAGCATTTT
The DNA here is from genome assembly GCF_043641665.1 of Enoplosus armatus. Taxonomy (NCBI): domain Eukaryota; kingdom Metazoa; phylum Chordata; class Actinopteri; order Centrarchiformes; family Enoplosidae; genus Enoplosus; species Enoplosus armatus. The sequence continues at coordinate 27,064,375 of NC_092184.1, read as the reverse complement.
AAACCTGAATGGAGCCAGGGCTGATTTTAAGAGAGCTGCTCTTTTTAAACTAATGGAGTTAAAGAAAGTGGACGTGATGTTTTTACAGGAAACCCACAGCACCAAAGACAATGAGAGTGACTGGAGGAGGGCTTTTAATGGGGGTGTCATTTTAAGCCACAAGTCCAGCTGCAGTGGAGGAGTGGGGATTTTATTTGCCAGAAGTTTTTTACCCGTTTCCTACGAAGTGGAAGAAATTATTCCAGGTGTTTTATTGAAAGTTAAAGCTCTTTTTGAAAAGGTAAAGTTAGTGTTTTTAAATGTCTACGCGCCCACCAATGGGGTGGACAGGGTGGCATTTTTAAACATTTTATCTGATACCGTTAGAGCTTGTAGCAATGATGATTTTCTGTTTTTAGGGGGTGATTTTAATTGCACAGAAAGTCCGAACCTGGACAGGAATCATCCTGAGCCTCATCCTGCCTCGTCCTGCAGGATCAGGCAGCTCATTGAGACGCATGAGCTGTCTGATGTGTGGAGGGGTTTTAACAGGAATAACAGGCAGTACACCTGGAGTCACTCAAGAGGAAATGTTTTATCTCTGGCCAGACTGGACCGCCTCTATTGTTTTAATCACCATGTGAACATCTTTAAGAGAAGTCACATTCAGCCTGTGGGCTTTTCTGATCACTGTCTTGTCTCCTGCTCTGTTTTTATAAAAAATGTTCATTTAAATAGCGCCTATTGGCATTTTAACACGGCTCTTTTAAATGACCAGGTTTTTAAAACTGCTTTTAAATTGTTTTGGTGTTCCCACAGAGAGAGCAAACCTGCTTTTAGCTGTATTCAGCAGTGGTGGGATTTTGGCAAAGTGCAAATTAAACAACTTTGCCAGCAGTTCACTCGCAATGTCACTAAAGACATAACCCGGTCTATGAAGGATCTGGAGACGGAGGTAGTAGCACTGCAGACTTTAGCAGAGTCTACAGGAGATTGAGGGCTTTTAGACTCCCTCAAGTCCAAAAAATCGGCCATAGCCAGCATGCTGGGCGTTACGGCACAGGGAGCTCTGGTCAGGTCTCGTTTCCTGAACATCTCACAGATGGACGCCCCCTCTCAGTTCTTCTTTGGGTTGGAGCAGAAAAATGGACAAAGGAAGATCATTCATGCTTTACGATCGGGTAACGGCTCGGAGATCTCAGACTCATCTGAGATCAGGAAGTTTGCTGCCGGTTTCTACAGAGACCTCTTTAAGAGTGAATGGTCACATAATCCAGATGTGTCCAGATCCAGCAGTTTCCTCAATGGTCTCCCTCAGGTGAGTCCAGAAGCAAACCGTCACCTGGAGGCAGACATAACTTTGCAGGAGCTCTTCACAGCCATGTCGAATTTGCAGAGCGGCAGAGCTCCGGGGATGGACGGCCTTCCTGTGGACTTCTATAAGTCCTTTTGGTCTGAAATAGGAGAAGACCTGCTCTCCAGAGAGGGAGACTACCTCTGAGCTGCAGGAGGGCCGTCATCACTCTGCTGCCCAAGAAGGGAGACCTACAAGACCTTAAGAACTGGAGGCCAGTCTCTCTGCTGTGCACGGATTATAAAATCCTGTCCAAAGCTCTGGCCTTGAGGATGAGAGAGGTGATGGCGTCCATCATGCACCCTGACCAGACTTACTGTGTGCCCGGCAGGCTCATAAGTGACAATGTCACTTTAATTCGAGATGTTTTGGAACTCTCCAGTTCATTGGCTATAGACACCGGTCTTATTTCCATAGACCAGGAAAAGGCTTTTGACCGGGTTGAACACCAGTACTTATGGCAGACTTTGGCTGCCTTTGGGTTCAACCCAGGCTTTATAGCCAAGATACGGGTTCTCTATAGTGACATTTTGAGCGTCCTGAAAATAAATGGTGGCCTGAGTGCTCCTTTTAACATCCAGAGGGGGGTGAGACAGGGATGCTCTCTCTCTGGCATGCTGTATTCTGTAGCCTCCTCTGCTTCACAAACTGAGAGATGATCTTAGTGGTGTGTGTTTCCCTCATTGTAATGTGCCTTTTAAGTTGTCTGCGTATGCTGATGACCTTATTGTGCTGGTCAATACACAAAGAGATGTGGACATTTTAGCAGACGCTGTCAACAAGTTTGGTTTTATCTCATCTGCAAAGGTAAACTGGGGGAAGAGCGAGGCTGTGATGGTGGGGGAGGGGCTGGGGGATCAGCTCAGGCTCCCTGGTGCTTTATCTTATCTTATCTCACCTTGACGAAGGCTATGCCTCTGATGAGCTTGAGGAGCAACATGACTCCCATGGAGGAGGCGTAGACGGCGGCGTAGTGTTGCATCATGGGATTATCTTTCATGCTGACGCTCACAGCTGAGCTGTTGCCCTGGGTTACCGTGGTGTTCTGGAAAAAACAGGAACAGAAGAGACATGAGAGGAGTCAGGAGGAGGAGGAGATGATGAAGAAGAGGAGGTGATGATAAGGAGGAGGAGGTGAGAAGGAGGTGATGAGGAAGACGAGATGAGGAGGAGGTGATAATGATGATGAGGATGTGACAACGAGGAGGAGGAAGTGATGATGATGATGATGATAATGAGGAGGAGGTGTCTCACCCCGCTGCCCTGGTTGATCCAGTAGCTGAGCCACCACTGGCAGAAGGCGGAGCTCCCCACGTTGAGAACAAACAGAGCCAGGATCAGCAGACAGGGGGCGGAGCCACCACAGGCCGCCATGTAGAGCCGGAACACAGGCCAGGCCACACCCCCGCACTGCTGCTCCTCCCCTTTAATGTCACATGACCAAACACAGTGAGGATAAAAATATTCTAAAAAAACTACTTTACAGCACCTTTGTGACGATGAAGGTCAGACACTGGTGTTACAACAGACCTGGTCCTTCTCTGTGCACAACTCTGAACAACACAAATCAAAACCATGAAGTAAACGGACTTCTGTGGGCGATTATTATTATCACTCAATATGCTGATGACACTACCTTCAATTAATATAATATTATTTCTACAGCCTGCCATGTTTGAATAAGTGCGAACTGTTACAGTCTGTGGTACATCGGTCACATTCAGAGATTATCATCATCAAGAATGAAGATGAACGACGCTCTGCAAACTTTACTTCTTATATTTAAGTGTATGGAAAATGTACTGTTGGGTTTCAAATTCAATTAAAATAACAGATTTAATCAATTTCATTACAATATCAACAAAATACAATGTCCTCAAATGTAAATATGCAAATTAAAAAACTTAATTTTTATTACTGAATAATAGAATCAAGTAGAATTGAATAGAATGAATTAGAAGGGTAGAGGCGTTTAGTTTTACCATTATCCTTGGTGACCGTAGCGTTCTTCTTCACTGATCCTGGTTTAATGTCTGCTGGCTTCCTCTGAGAACCACCATTCTTCCTGCTGGGAACCTGAAACATTACATATCATATAAATATATATGATATATATCTGACAGGCAGGCAGGCAGGCAGGCAGACATACAGGCAGGCAGCAGGCAGGCAGACATGCAGGCAGGCAGGCAGGCAGCAGGCATGCAGGCAGGCAGGCAGGCAGGCAGCAGGCAGGCAGGCAGGAAGGCAGGCAGACATAGAGGCAGGCAGGCAGCAGGCAGGCAGACAGACAGACAGACAGGTACCTCTATGTAAGCAGTGTCTCCCAGCTGGAAGTGGTTGAACATGGCGGTGTAGTCTCTATTCAGTTTCATCAGATTGTCATGGTTACCCTGCTCTGCTATACTCCCCTCCCTCATCAGGATGACATCATCACAGTCCACCAGGTACTGCACACACAAACACACAGGTTATCTCCACGGCAGCCATTTGCAGTAAAGCATTCCTGTACCTGTAAGGAGGAGGTTCACCTGCAGCTGGTGGGTGATGAAGATGACTGTCTTGTGGCGAAGCTGCTTCCTAATGGCGTTGTGGAAGATGTGGTTGGCCACATGGGCGTCGAGGGCGCTGAGCGGGTCGTCCAGGATGTAAACATCCCGGTCACTGTAGAGGGCGCGGGCCAAGCTGATTCGCTGGCGCTGCCCACCACTCAGATTGGCACCACGCTCGCCAATCTGACGGGATGGAAATATGAACGTCTTCAGAAAGATGAAATTTGTTTGAGCTGTTGACACATTCATGTCCTCGATCAACAGTTTGTCAGTAATGCAGATAAAAATTTGATAAAAAAGTTTGTCAGTAATGCAGATAAAAATTCTAAATCTTGTTTTTGGAGGTTAAATCTGGAGTCAGGCGCTCTCTTCTGGTTTGGAAACATAACCACTGCTGCAAAGCTAATTCCACCCTAATTAGATTATGTCATACTGAAGATTTCGGGGTAGTCTGACCTAAGTGGTCAAAATGTTTTTAACCCCCAAACTACTGGGAAGGGGGTTCAGGTCTTCATGCCACTCTCAATAGATTTAATAATCCACCAGAAGGTACTGTTGACATAACCTTGTACAGAGACACAAGCCAGATACAATTCGCCCACTTTGGTTGAGTTTCAGTTGCATGTAGAAGACAGGGCTGTGTTTCATTTCTCTTTAAGAAATTGTCTATAATGAGGTCAGAGATCTTACTTATCTTTGGATCATCACAAGGTTTTGGTTAAATTAACTGTGAGCTCTTTTACACTGCAGGAATTTATCAAAACGAATGTAACATCTCTGGTTTTGTTTTTGCTGTTCTCCGAATACTTTGAGGGCGAGTTTGTGGAACTAAATTTGGGCTCTGCTCAGGATTTGATACTAAATCCAAGTTAGGTATTGGGGGTAGTGTTGTCGACAATGGTTGTTAAGCAGATGTGATGTCACATCACAACAAGGACAACTACAACAAACACAATAACAGTAACCATCACGATACTGCTGTGTCTGCATGGAGCAGGACAACCAATCCTTGGAGAATGTGTGATGGAAAAACCAGCATGTCCAGGCTTTATTAGTGTTTGTAGAGAGGAGGTCATTCAGAGCAAGCTGGAGTCAGATGTTAGAAACCAAAAGGAGGACCAAAAGATTTCTTTGGGTGTGGCAGAAATGGGGATACAACACACATACATCCATTTTCTGCCACCTATATGGGTAGGGTTTGTCATGGAAGCAGGATAAGCAAGGTAGCCCAGATGTCCTCCTCCCTTGCCACATCCTCCAAGTCTTCCTGGGGGATCCCAAGGTGTTCCAAGACTAGACAGATATATAATCTCTCCAGTGTGTTCTGGGGTCCCCTCCCAGTTGGATGGACTTCCAGAGGAAGCGTCAAGGAGGATCTTGATCACATGCGCAAACCACCTCAACTGACTTCTTTAAATGTAGAGGAGCAGTGGTTCTCCTCCAAGGTTGTTCAGGATGTCTTAGTTCCTCACCCTATTTCAAAGGGTAAGCCCACACACCCTGTGAAGGAAACATATTCTTTCAGTCAATACCCAAAGCTCATGACCATAGGTTAGAGTTCTAAAGACCAAAACATGCATCAACCAAAACATAGAGAGCTTCAGGGTCAGCTCTCTCTTCACCGCGACAGTCCGGTACAGCATTGACATCACTGCTGATTCTATACTAATCCACCTGTGAATCGCACACTCCATCTATGTGAACAAGACCTTCACTTGTCATTTGGCAGTGACCTACTCCCACCCCAAAGGCAAGTCCAGCCTACCATGGCCTAAGACTTGGAGGTACTGACCCTCATCCTTGCCACTTCAAACTCAGCTTCAAACCATCCCAGTGTTCACTGGAGGTCACGGTCTGAAGGAGCCAGCAGAACCACATCATCTGCAAAAAGCAGAGATACAATCCACAGGCCACCATACCGGACACGCTCCACATCTTGACTGCATCTTCAGATTCTGTTCATGAAAATCACAAACAGAATCAGTGACAAGGGACAGCCTTGGGCGAGCCCACATTCTCTTCCTGCTGAGAATGTGGACAGAGTTCTCACTCCAATTATACAAGGACCGAATGGCTTGTAGTAACAGCTCTGGTATCCTACACTCCTATAGTGCTCCCTACAAGATACTCCAGGTGGTCTCCAAAAAACAAGTACTGTTGCTCCTCTTGAATTTTAAGTTCAACAGTTGGCCTTTCCAGAATCCTGGCATAAGCTTTCCAAGGGAGGCTGAGTAGTGCCATACCCTGATAGTTGGAGCCTTCAGCCCCCTTTTTTAGCTACAAGTATCCCCATTCATTTCACAAGCAGTGTCCCCAACTTCATACCCAAACAGTCCAGGAAAAAATAAATAAAAATAAAGGATCACCATGCTGCATTGGAGCAAATGAAAAAACTACTAAGTGGTAAATGGGTTGGATGCTGTTTTGAGCCACCAGCCGACTTCTGAGATCACCAAACCGGTCCATGGATGTCTCTTTTCATTGGTCAGTACATTATCAACACCTCACCTCAATCTGAGCTCTGTAATTTTCATGGTACCTCCATCTTATTGTGCCTCTCCTCCCACCTTTGCACTGTGCAGGTGAGCAGGGCAAAGTACATTTTGTAAAAGAGTAACAAGTTGTAGCACTGATTGTGCTGGTGTGTAGGGTTGTGTACTTCTACCTCTACCTTTACCTAAATAGTGTATACTAAAGGACAAACAGGAAGTGATGTAACCTCTGTAAGGTCAGCATTGGGCAGCAAGGCAAGGTCTGGTCTGAGACAGCAGGCACTCAGCACGGTCCGGTACCTGCAGAGACAAACAGACAACCACAAGTCAGTCAATCTGTCCTGGTCTAGGGGCTGGACCACACCCCATACTTGAACGATAGAACAATAGTTCAAGGATGTCCACACTTGTCCTCCAGGTGTTTTTCTCTCACCTGTCCTCCTCGTACTCCTGTCCAAACAGGATGTTGTCTCTCAGCGTTGCATTCAGGATCCAGGCCTGCTGAGCCACGTAGGCCAGCCTTCCTCTAACAGCCACACTGCCCTCCAACATAGTCATCTACCCATAAACCAATCAATAATCAATTCTATTCATTCCACCAGCAGCAGTCATCATGTAGGAATTGAGTTTTTACAGGATGCTGTGGCATCAGTTATCAGAGGTAACTTCACCTGTCCTAAGATGGCGGAGATCAGGGATGTTTTTCCACTGCCAACACTACCACAGACACCGAGCAGCTTCCCCTGAACAGACAGACAGACAGGCAGACAGACAGACAGATACTAGTGGTGTATGATGTTCACTCTCACACAGGTGTTGCAGTATTTAGACCTGATTCCTGGACCTACCTGCTGGACACTGAGGTTGATGCCGTGCAGAGTGCTCTGAAGTCGCTGTGCAACAGGGGGGGCAGGCAGGAGAGGAGGACAGGCCTCCTCCTCCCCCTCTTCCTCCTCTGGACTCGAAGCTACATCTCCTACTCTCTGCAGGGAGCCGGTCACCTCCTCCTCCTCCTCCTGGAGAACCAGTCTATCTCTGCACCTGAAAGTCACCAAACAAACTACTTGATCTACCTCCTTGTGAGCTTTTAAAATAATTTTCCTCCAAAAGAACCAGAATCTGTATTAAACACACAATAAACACAAATGTTGGACACTTTGGCTAATGTTTAAAAACTATAATGTTAATTCTTTATTTAGCATTTTGATGTTCAATCTGTTGTTGCAGTTCAGTTTCAAACACTGTTCAGTTTTCTGAATTGTTTCTCCTCTGTCACAATGCTCTGAATGTACTGTAAATGAATGTCAGTTTTCATACTTAGTTAATACTGTATCTGAATATGGTCACTGGTTTACAGGCTGTAAAGTGTACATGTCCCCGGATCAAACCTGCTACTCAACTGTTCACTATCATCAAAGGCAAAAATGCTCAAATAAATCTAAAAAACTTGCGATGAAACAAAGGTTTCAATTTCTTGCAAAAGTTGACTTTGCAACTTAACATATGGGGGGGGGGGCAGGTTGGGCCAATCAGCCTTCAGACCAGTGAAGAATAAGAGGTCTCAACTGGGACACAGATGACGTAAATGTCAGTTTACTTGTGTCGATGTCTGTTGGTAGTTCGGACACATGGGCTGGGCTGAGCAAACTGTCCGCCCCCCTCCCACGCCAGACTGGCCCCACACATCTCCACAGCAACCTGAGGATCGCCAGGCAATGCACGGACGCTGTCGACCTCCGGCAATAGGAAGAGACTCTGAGAAGAGAGACAGAGAACCAGATCCAACCAGAGGACAAGCCCTTTAATTTCACTGGGTTTTGATTTTGGAAAATATTCATCCATCTGTTCATCCCTCCATCCAACAGCCAGGCAACGGCTGAACCCTTCAACCTCTCAACACCACAAACTGGACCAACGGAAGTATGCAGGTACCTTGTGTAAATAAGTAGAAAGTTAGGAGGTTACAATGTGGCAGGTAGGGATGTAACTAAGTAGGTAGGCATGTAGTTAGGAATCAGACCTTGAATCTCTCCATGGCCACTGAAGCCTCAGACAGAGACTTGATGGAGAACGGAGTGACCTTCAGGGCAAAGGTCATGGCATTAAACACCGTCACCACAGTGAAGGCCTACAGAGACAGACAGACGGTAAACTTAAAGACAAAGTAAATGCTAAGATATGTCAGACAGTTGGCTGCAGCCTGCAATAATGCTAACGGGTAAAGAGAAAGAACAGTAGCAAGGATAGCATGTTAGCGTTAACCTTGTGTAATGCAAAAAAAATATGAAGACAGATGTACAGCGAGGCTAGCCAGTTAGCTAGAATTTGTTATATTGTTGACGGGGATGAAAAGAGACTGTTTAATGTATTTATTTTGTTTAATTGATCAGAATCAGAATCAGAATCAGAAACTGTTTATTGCCAAGTAACATACATTACAAGGCATTTGCCGTGGTCTGATGGTGCTATTGTTTTGACAACAAACATGTAAAAATATAAAGGTAAAAAAATAAAAATAAAAGGCACAGTTAGCAATAAAGACACAAACATTGAAACTACACAGCACTGCTTACAGATTTCATTTTTTTTTGTTTGGTACCTGTGCTGCTGTCAGGTCATATCCTAGCAACATGTGGGTGGAGAATGTTGCCACGCTGGCAATGACAACAACTATAGGAGCCACGCCCACAGTGATGCTCTGGAAGTAACCTGTCAGTTCCAAGATCCTCCGCTCCTCGTCACGGATCCCTGAGAGAAAACACGACTCAAAAACACTGACCATATCACTGTTTATCTCTGTTACTATGGCGACAAGCCGACCAGGTGAATGTGTGCAGGTGAGTACGCACTGTGGATGTCCTTGGCAAAGGCTTTGACCCAGGCGTACATCTTGATGAACTTGATATAGTTGAGGATTTCGTTCATCTTCTGCACTCGTCTGTCTGTGATGGCCACGCCCTTCCTCCTGAAGTACGCCGTCAGTCTGGAGCTGAACATCTGATCAGAGAATAATGATCAATAAACCTGATCAGGTGGGACGATCCCTTTCAGCAGGTAGATCGTTTAATCACAGACGTGTAGAAAGAGACGCTGTAAACATTTTGTATCCGGCTCCATACCAGACTCCCTTTAAAAAATAACAACAATCTCAGATGTTACAGACCTCTCCACTGTGGGCAGAATGTGACTCTATATGTATACTATACATTTAATGCCAACAACAAGTATATAACATATCATAAAAAACTCATTACAGGTGGTACAGGTGCAACACAGCTTGCAATATACAGTAGTTCACTATGATTAGCTGTGGGCAACAACTAAAGCCCTGTTTTTTAAGTCAATATTTGTTTCCATTTAGTCACATTGTCCATTACAGCAGCTGAATCAGCTGTTAGCAGCTCCTGTCTGCAGCGTCCTCATGGATGGACAGACAACTATCACTGATCACTGTGATAGTGAAGGAAACTTAAAAACAGGAGGATTCTCAGGCAGGTTCTGCAGTCTTGGATTTCTGGAGGTTTATTCTGGATGGACATCAGAGATGATGATCTCCTGAATGATCCATGTGTGTTCAGATCTGACTGAGTTATGACTCTGAGAAGGAGAAGGAGCACAGTCAGTTACTGACCATGGTGGGGTAGAAGAGAATGAAGACAGCTGATCCCAGCAGAGACGTTGGTCCCAGTATAAACAGGTTGTAGGCAACACCGAGCACGGCCACCAGGGGGCCTCCTGCCAACAGACTGCCCACTGCTGCTGCCTCAAACATCCTCTGCCCATCACTGGAACACATGTTCACCAACTGAGAGACAGACGAGAGAGAGAGAGACAGATAGGGAGAGGGAGAGAGAGACAGACAGGGGGAAAGAGAGAGAGACAGACAGGGAGAGGGAAAGAGAGAGAGACAGGGAGAGAGACAGACAAGGAGAGGGAGAGAGAGACAGGGAGAGAGACAGACAGGGAGAGGGAGAAAGAGACAGACAGGGAGAGAGAGAGAGAGACAGACAGGGGGAGAGAGTGTGACAGACAGGGATAGGTAGAGAGTGACAGGGAGAGAGAGACAGGGAGAGAGACAGACAGGGAGAGGGAGAAAGAGACAGACAGGGAGAGAGAGAGAGAGACAGACAGGGGGAGAGAGTGTGACAGACAGGGATAGGTAGAGAGTGACAGGGAGAGAGAGACAGGGAGAGAGACAGACAAGGAGAGGGAGAGAGAGACAGGGAGAGAGACAGACAGGGAGAGAGAGAGACAGGGAGAAGGAGAGAGAGACAGACAGGGAGAGAGAGAGAGAGAGACAGACAGGGGGAGAGAGTGTGACAGACAGGGATAGGTAGAGAGTGACAGGGAGAGAGAGACAGGGAGAGAGACAGACAGGGAGAGGGAGAGAGAGAAACAGATAGGGAGAGGGAGAGAGAGACAGACAGGGAGAGGGAGAGAGAGAGACAGACAGAGAGACAGACAGACAGGGAGAGAGACAGACAGGGAGAAGGAGAGAGAGACAGACAGGGAGAGGGAGAGACAGACAGACAGGGAGAGAGACAGACAGGGAGAGAGAGAGACAGGGAGAAGGAGAGAGAGACAGACAGGGAGAGAGACAGACAGGGAGAGGGAGAGACAGACAGACAGAGAGAGAGACAGACAGGGAGAGAGACAGACAGGGAGAGAGAGAGACAGACAGACAGACAGGGAGAGAGAGACAGACAGGGAGAGAGACAGACAGACAGGGAGCGAGACAGACAGACAGACAGACAGACAGACAGGGAGAGGGAGAGAGAGACAGACAGACAGGGAGAGACAGACAGACAGGGAGAGAGAGAGACAGACAGGGAGAGAGTGAGACAGACAGGGAGAGGGAGAGAGAGACAGACAGGGAGAGAGTTATACTACTACTGTAGATCACTTCCCGGACATCTGGGATCGAGGTCTCATCACGCCGAGCTTTAAAAACAGGAATAAATGTAACCCTGATGATTACAGAGGCATCTGTGGGGAAGATTTTCTGTAGCATCTGATACCAAATCATCGCTCATCAGACCACATTTACACCGTAGTAGATAAATATGTTTATCTAAATAAAAACTAAATATTTGTATGTTTCATTGATTTCAAAAAAACATTTGATTCAATTTGGCACATTGTTTTATTTTACAAACTACTTCTGAGTGGTGTAGGGCGTAAAACATACGACTTAATAAAATCCTTCAAGATTGGACACAATAGAACAACATTTATTACTCAAGAACGTGGTGTGAGACAGGGCTGCTGTTCATCACCTGCCCTGTTCAACATCTACATTAATGAACTGGCCACCATCTTGGAACAGTCCTCAGCACCTGGTCCCACACTTCATGACTCACAGATCAAACTCCTGCTTTACGCAGATGATTTAATCCTGTTAAATAAAAGATGGACTTCAGCAGAGTTTGAACATACTTGAATGTTACCGTCAGACCAGGGCCCCGGCAATAAACATAAAAAAGAGCAAATCAATGATATTTCAAAAAAGATCCAGATGTCTGAGAAACAAGTATCAATAGAAAACTGTTTGGAATACAATTATTTACGCCTGAAAAGTTCCACCGGAAGTTTCAATCCAGCAGTCAGTGAAGTGAGGGAGAGACACACAGGACATTTTATACAATCAAAAGACAAATTCACTTTCAGATTCCAGCTTTAATTTGGCTCAAAGTTCTTCAGTCAATGATAGAACCCATTCTGCTCAATGGAAGCGAAGACTGACAAACCTAAACTTTGACCAGTGGCAAAGAATCCTGCAGGTGCAGGACAACAACTAACACTGCCTGCAGCTGAATGAGCCGCTTTACATTCTTATTGAAAATCCAAAAACCATCAATTAAATATTGGCTTCATCTAAAACAAAGTGACCCCCACTCCTACCACCACAGAGCCCTGCAGTGCCAAGAGACGTGCAAAGACAAAAACCACCTCACTCAGCTGGTCCTGACGCTCTGGTCCCAAACCAGTTCAAGCAGGGTTCTGCCTAAAGATCAGTCTGAGACCAGAACTATCAGAGTTAACCAAATTATAAAACTAACAAATAAAACTACAAAATCACACAAAGTAAAATGCAAAGTTAAAAAAGACAGTAAACTGTGGCGAACCTGTCCCATGGACTTGTCCCGGATGCTACGGACCTTCAGGATCTTGTGGAAGGCCAGACTGAGAATGGCTCCTCTCAGTCTGGATCCTGTCCTGTAGTTCAGGGCCCAGGTCAGAGCCAGAGACCAGGATCGAACAAGCTCCGTGGTCAGAAGACCCAGCACCAGCAGCAGCCCGTAGCCCAGGTCTGACGCCTCCTGCTGGGTGTACTCCAGCAGACCCCTCACCACAAACGCCTGGAGGGGGGGGGCATCACTGGTTATACTGGTCATACTGGTCTTATCGATCATACTGGTCTGGTTGGTTATACTGGTCTGACTGGCTTAAGTGGTACTGGTCTTACTGGTCTGACTAATCATATTGGTCTTACTGGTTATACTGGTCTACTGGTCCTGACTCACCGGACCACTGAATCCTGCCAGCTGTGTGATGGTGAGACAGAGGATGGAGAGGAGGAGACGAGTCCGGCAGAAAGACCAAACCACTGAACACAAAGACGCATCGCTGCCCTTTGACCTCTGCTCGTCCTCCCACAGAGACGCCAACCTGAGGACACACAAACACACACACAGTCAGAGTCTGCGCAGCAGTGATGGGGGGTGGAGCCGCGAGGTCGAGGTCCCGCCCACACAACAGCCTGACCCAATCGCGAGCATCGTCAATCTCAGCTGTCAACCTTGACGTTTCCCTCTGTTTTTGTAGCAAAAACGAATTAATCAAATAACAAATTAAAACCGAACTGATCAGAAACACGAACACAAACTCCTAAAAACACCTGTCTCTCTCTCTCTCTCTTTGTGACCACCTGTCTCTCTCTCTCTCTCTTTGTGTCCACCTGTCTCTCTCTCTTTGCGTTCGCCTGTCTCTCTCTCTCTCCGTGTTCACCTGTCTCTCTCTCTTCGTGTTCACCTGTCTCTCTCTCTCTTTGCGTTCGCCTGTCTCTCTCTCTCTTCGTGTTCGCCTGTCTCTCTCTCTTCGTTTCACCTGTCTCTCTCTCTCTTTGCGTTCGCCTGTCTCTCTCTCCGTGTTCACCTGTCTCTCTCTCTTCGTGTTCACCTGTCTCTCTCTCTCTTTGCATTCGCCTGTCTCCCTCTCTCTTCGTGTTCGCCTGTCTCTCTCTCTTCGTGTTCGCCTGTCTCTATCTTTCTCGTGTTCACCTGTCTCTCTCTCTTTGCGTTCGCCTGTCTCTATCTTTCTCGTGTTCACCTGTCTCTCTCTCTCTTTGCGTTCACCTGTCTCCCTCTCTCTTCGTGTTCACCTGTCTCTCTCTCTCTCTTTGTGTTCGCCTGTCTCTCTCTCTCTTTGTGTTTGCCTGTCTCTCTCTCTCTTTGCGTTCGCCTGTCTCTATCTCTCGTGTTCACCTGTCTCTCTCTCTCTTTGTGTTCGCCTGTCTCTCTCTCTCTCTTTGTATTCACCTGTCTCTCTCTCTCTTCGTGTTCACCTGCCTCTCTCTCTCTTTGTGTTCGCCTGTCTCTCTCTCTTTGTGTTCGCCTGTCTCTCTCTCTTTGCGTTCGCCTGTCTCTATCTCTCTCGTGTTCACCTGTCTCTCTCTCTCTTTGCGTTCACCTGTCTCTCTTTGTGTTCACTTGATTAAACTGTTCATTCATTGGCTCCTCCCACCTTAGGCTGTTGGCATGGCAACCTTCCCGCTGTGACACGGGCCAGATGTCATCCAATAGGAGCTGTCCTTTCCTGCGGGCGTGTACGGCCAGAGGAGTCATCCAATGAAACGTCATGAAGGAGAAAAGACCAGCGCTGTCGACTGGATGATCACGCCTGAGGACACACACACACACACACACACCTTAAGACACACACACACACACCTGAAGACACACACACACACACCTGAAGACACACACACATACACACACACACACACACACACACACCTGAAGACACACACACACACACACACACACACACACACACACACACACACACACCTGAGGACACACACACACATACATCTGAAGACACACACACACACACACACACACACACACAAACACACACACCTGAGGACACACACACACACACACACAGCTGAAGACACACACACACACACACACACACACACACACACACACACACATAAACCTGAAGACACACACACCTGAAGACACACACACATACACACACACACACACACACACACACACACCTGAAGACACACACACACACACACACACACACCTGAGGACACACACACACATACATCTGAAGACACACACACACACACAAACACACACACCTGAGGACACACACACACACACACACACACACACAGCTGAAGACACACACACACACACACACGCACACACACACACACACACACACACCTGAAGACAAACACACACACACACACACACACATAAACCTGAAGACACACACACACACACCTGACGATGCGCACACACACACACACACACACACACACACAGAACACACGGCTCAGGTGTGTGTGTGTTACCTGTCCTTCTCTCCACCTGCTTTCTTCTGGTCTGTGTTTTTGGATCCGCCCTCCTCCAGCTCTTCACCATGGCAACCAGCTGATCTGTCCTCACGCAAACCCAATGCACCCTGACAACACACAAAGACAGACAGAGGGACAGAAAGACATGCAGAGAGACAGACAAACAGATAGAAAGATAGACAGGCAGACAGACAGACAGAGGGACAGAAAGACATGCAGAGAGACAGACAGACAGATAGAAAGATAGACAGACAGACAGACAGAGAAAGAGACAGACAGACAGAGAGAGAGAGAGACAGACAGACAGACAGACAGACAGACAGAGACAGACATTTTCAACTTTAATAAATGTTGTGCAGTAGAAGTACAAAGTAGCTTAGTTACTTTACAAATGTTGATACACTAAACATCTGTAAACGTTCAGCTGAAACGATAAATTAGTCGATTAATCAATTAGTCGATTGATTAAGTCAAAATTAATTGGCAACTATTTTGATAGTCATTTCCCGGTTCCAGATGTTCCAGATGTGAAAATTTGCAGCTTTTCCTTTGAATGATTTTACTTATTTTAATATCAATAATAATATTATACTAAATAATAATAGTACTCTTACTTTTAAGACTTTAAGTACATTTTCCTTTCCATTATACTTACATACTTTCACTGAAGTAACATTTTCATTGCTTGTGTATTTCTACTGTATTAGTACTCTGTTGTTGTACTCTGCAGGAAGCTTTGACGGATGAGATTGATTCTCATTAATATTCATGACCCTCACTCCTCCAATCAGCTTTCTTTATCAAGTTGACTGCTAACAGAGCCTGAAGCATCAACCCTGTTGCCGTGGATACCTGCAGGGTGATACACCTAGAGTTCTGATGGAGGTTAAACCAATCAGGGAGCAGCATTTATCTGTATCAGTTGTATAAGTGTGTGTGCGTATGTGTGTATGTGTTTCACAGCCTCCTCTCTGAGCATGTTCAGCTCCCCAGAGCAGATGAGCTGCTACTGAGCACGTGCAGAACTCACGTTTGCTGCCTCATGATGCTCACACACATCCCATCCATTCACACGGCCTCGGCCAATCAAAAGACTTGCAGCTCCCTGACCCTCGGCCAATCATATGGCTGGATTCCCCTCAGCGTCAGCTGGGAAACAGCAGGAGGCGGGGCTTCATTATGTAAACAAAGACGTGATGTATGTGAGGATGAAGGTTTTTATTTGCTCTTCTTGTGAAGCCTCGTCAGGTTTAATTAGTGACTCATCTGTTCATCATCTGACAGACCAATCACAGCTGGGGGGTGGGGCTAATCAGTTTCTGTAATCTTTGATCATCTGATCAGTTATCGAGATGAGACATGTCTCTAACAGCAGCTCCCATCTTTATTGAAAGACACATGAAGAGCAGCAGCAAATGGAAATACTCAAGTAAAGTACAAGTACCTGACGAATTGTACTACCTCCTCACCTGGACCTGGACCTGGACCTGAGGGCAGGACGGCTGCAGAGACGCCGTCTGGCTCCGTCCACCGTCATGTTCTCTCATCTTCTGTCAGACCACATGGAGCTGAGACCCTGACCCCCAACAGGAAGCTCCTGAGACTGGAGACAGACAGAGAGACAGGCAGGCAGACAGGTAGAGAGGCAGACAGAGAGACAGACACGCAGACAGACAGAGAGGCATACAGGTAGAGAGACAGACATGCAGACAGGTAGAGAGGCAGACAGAGAGACAGATATGCAGACAGCTAGAGACACAGACAGGCAAACAGACAGAGAGACATGTGCTTTTCTTGTAAAAGAAATATTAATGAATGTGTCATCATTTAAATATCAGTAAAGACACGATATCAAAGATCATAATCTAAGAGTAGAAGAAGAAATGATAAAATACTGTAATATTCAAATATACTGTAGTGATGAGACAGACAAACTATAATCAGATATAAAGATAAACTAAACACATAATCAATACCACCACATGACCAATCAGCACAAAGGACAGTGTGAGATACAACAGCAGTAAAACTACAGGAATACTTCTAAATACTCAAAAGAATACCATGAAGATTACCACAGATGGATTTTATGGAATATAATGAAAATAATTAATAATCATTTGACTTCAGGAGAGAGAGGTCGATCAATAAAACACACAACTACAATACTAATACATCAAGTTACAGGGATGTAGTATTTCACTACACGCTGTACATGTTAGATGACGTACTGTGAAGAGAACCAGAGTACATGAACTTGCAGTACTCCAAGAAGAAAATAATCATTTACTACAAAGGAACATTATAGAAGTATTGTAGTACTCCACACAGTACTGTCTCTGAGTGTACACAGTATATATAAATACTGCAGGAATATTACAGGTACATAGCGATACTTTAAAAATACAACAAACACAAACATTATTAAAATGATATATTGTTATTTACTCGTTATTAGACATAGAGCTTTACAAAATACTGCATGAGGAAAGTACTAAGAATATTACAGTACTAATACTATGAAAATACTGGGGCTGTTGTATAAAGTATTATTGGAGTATATCATGTATACAAACACCAGTTAATCCTTCAGAATAAAAGAATGACTCGGTCCCTTCAGAATAAAAGCATGATGTTGCTGTCGTTATAAAACAAAGTGTCCTCGCGGTCTGAGCATCAGACAGGAAATGAGTCCAAATCAAAACCAAAGAGCAGCCGAGCGACCTGCTCACCTGTCTGTCTGTGTGTCCGCGCGCTGAGGACACACGCTTGGTCCTGCCTGTCTTCCTTTAGGTCCGCCGTTCTCAGTCAACAGCTCGTGCGGCTCACACTCAAAGCAGCAGAGCAGGCGCGCGGGGTATCATAGGAAATTGAGTTTTACGTGACGACATACAACCACACGGGATGACGCCAGTATCGACACCTGCCCTGAGTGTGGTCTGTCAGGCAGCGGAGCCCAGAGCTGCTTAATTAACGTCATTAATTATTCATCTGGATTCATAATCTCATGTTGTGTGAGTATACTAATGAAGAACCGATGTAATCTGGATCTGATTGGTGAAAAAATGACGTGTGTAAAGTCACGTGATGTCAGCGCATGCGGTCTTCAGATGTTTCACATTTAAAATGACGTGAAACATGAATTAATACTTCAGGAAGTTGTTTGGGACATTTTACTTTGAAAGTAATTACTAATAAGTAATTCACATTTCACATTCAACATGTGAAAACAAGAATCTCACGTTCTTCAGGGAAGGAAAACTGCAGTAATATTACAGGCACAGCATACAAATACTGCAAACCAAGAACACAATAAAACAGATGGACCATAGCAACGTTCTGGAGTATTGAAGTACTGCAGTACCAGACAAATATACAAATACTTTAATTTACAGTAAATTTCAACATTTAATTAATAAGGAAAACTAGAGGCAGAAACATCACGACAGATGTTATAAGTATTCCAACTTATTGATTTGTTATTGGAAACTTCTCATCTGTGTTAAAACTGTTTTCATGATCAGCAGATTATTCAGAACGCGTTTAGATGTGAGAAGAGTTTCATCACATTTACACCTGCGACGTTACTGGGTCCAGGTCTGAGCTGCAGGTCTTGATCAGACCTGTCTGATCAGGACTCAGGTGTGTGAACAAAGTGACAGACTCTTTCATGTTTAACTGTAATCAAAAGTTCATCAGTTTATACTTGAACAGGTCTGAATGCCACTCATATCGTCTCCCAGAATGCTTTGCTGTTGCTGCAGCTGAAGATCATTTATTTTGACTAATTAATAAAAGTCTTCGCTGACAGTTTCAATAAATCAAGAGATGAGACTCAAGTTGTTTTCTGATCAGTTTATTGTTTCTGTACAAACAAGAACATCAAACAGCCGCAGAGATGACGCGTCCTCTTCACACTCGAGAAGGATACAGCATCTGGAAACAGACAGGAGGTCAGACCGTCACAATAAAACACAACATGTTCACACCAATATCTGATCTGAGAGCCGCAGAGAGGAGACGCTTTCAGAAGGTTCATGAACCAGAAGAGGTGACTCTGCACCAGACTCCATGATGATTGTCTGGTGTTCAGGGGAAGAGGGACTTGAGGCAGGCCACTGATGGACGTGTGTGTGTTATTTAGTGTTCTCAGCATTAGACCATCAGCACTTCTCATCTGGCTTCACGAACAGCTGCATCCCACTAAACACTTCACAATCCAGCCATGAGCACGTTCACAAAAAAGGGGCGGGGTTTGCAACATCTGACAAATCACAAACATGGACACATCTTCTGGCAGCAGAGCGGCATATTTTACAACCGGACAGCAAACTACAATATTAGACAAAGAAGAAGTTCAACACATCACCCAGGTTGACAGCCCCCACTGTGTGACTGAAGGCTTCTAATATCACTGCTGCATCATGAGGGCCCGAGGAGATCTGACTGATTACATTTGTGAGTTCTATTAAATTCATATGTTGCGAGATCTGTTCTTATGGCGTGTTGGACAGTTTTAGTCTTATTCTGTCAGCTGCAGCCTGCATGGTTCACAGTGGTGAGTAGGCTTTCTTTCATATCCCTTAAGAACGAGTACAAGGCGTCAGTGCTTCAGTCAGTCTCTGCTGGAGGATCTCCAGAACATAACCGGAGCAAGTTATATTTGCAGCATAAGTTACCACCTCAGCCCTCAGCACCCCCCCCCCCCCGACTCACCACTCTGACTCTGTGTCCGATGGCTTTAGCCGGCAGGTTGCTGCTGAACTTCGCTCGGACCATCCCGCTGTTCCCGTGGGCTCGGGTCACCTTTCCCCAAATCACTCTGGTCTTATTGGGTTTACCGCCCGGCGTCACCGTGTTCCTGCCGACAGGGAACACCGTTAGTTTCATTCGTACTGCAGGACGGGCCAGTCGGGTGGAGTCGGACTGTTATCCTCCACAAACTTTACATTTTACAGACAGACCCTGAAGTTCTATATTTAATACACAAAACATGATGCACACAATGTCAAACCATTCTTCACACATATTTAACATTTTAACTGAAGTCTGCAAAACATTTACAGCTTCGGCTCAAAGTTAAATTCAGTTCTAAACCTTCAGGTGTGTGTTGATGTTTTCTCTGGAATCTGACAGTAATTCAGCTGCATTCAAGCCACCTGCTAAAACCACATTTATCACCATTATTAATGTTAATAATTAGTCATTTAACCGTCTGTGATGTGAACACTGAATCTTTCCTTCTCTAACATCCAGCACATGACCTGAACGCAGCACAATAGGTTCAAACCTGCCGTTTTAACATATTTAAATACATACGTTTGTTTGGAACGCCTCAATGTTCAAATCTAAAAACGTTGTGTGATTTATAAACAGGCGGTGCAGCTACATCACACTTCAGCCTCATGTTTTCAGCTGACTCACAGAAACAAACTGCTGAGTATTAACTCACTCCTCTTTCTATTAAAACACGTCCGTTACCTGCCGTTGATCTTAACGTTGTGTTTTAATCTCTACACAAAATCTATTCTGTCGTTTCTGATCAACGTTACGTGTCACGTAAAGCTGCTCTGGATTCAGCAGCTCTCACTGGACCACAGCAACACGACATGTATGTCATAGACACCTGAACAGATGTAACTGGTCACTTGGCAGCGTTGGTTCAACTGCACCAGCCAATCAGGTGTCACAACTGTCTTAATAACTTCTGAATTCAAAGTTGATCCTGTTTAAGACCCCCAAAAAACAGCTGGCCTCAGTGACTCAGGTGAGACTGGTTCCTGTGTATTTTCACAGTAGTGCAGGTGTCCTGACCCCCAGACCGTTCTTACTTCTTGGCCTTGTAGACGTAAGCGCAGCGTTTCCCGAGGTAGAAGTCGACCTCATCTCTGGTGTAACATCCCTCCAGCTTCAGGAGAGCCGTGTGTTCACGCTGGTTCCTCAGACCACGTTTGTAGCCAGTAAAGATGGCCTTACTCCACAGTCTGGCACACACACACACACGCACACACACACACACACACACACACACAGTAAGCAGATAGTCTCAAATAGAAAACACAAATGGCCTGTCGGACACTTTGACTCCAGTTTAACAAACTCAGCGTCTCAGCAGCTCAAAAGAACCAAAAAACCTCTTCAATCTGTAATACACAGAGACAGACATCATCATCATCTTCACTGCTTCCTCCAGCAGGAAGAAAAGAAGAGTCATCTGAATGTGAAGACAGGAGCTGGACTCAGGTCAGATTAGCTGATACAGATGTGAACTTACCTTCCAGGCATCGTTAGTCTTCTCCAGGTGAGTCCACCTGCACACAAACAGTCATGTTAAAACCTGAAGTCACCTCTATGAACTACACACAAATATAAATGAATGTGCGTCAGAGCTGTCGACTACATTTTAACCATCAGACTTATAGAAGTTAGCGTGTAGACCTTTACATAGAGAAATCCCTGGCGATGCTCTTCAGGTGAGCCACAGGTGAAGTTACGTCAAACCTCATGTACCTGTCCGGAGCCACGTTGGGACAGTGTCTGCAGCAGGACTGATGATTGTAAGGTCACACTCTGGTGTGCAGTTCTAAAGGACCATCTGGTCCAACAGTCCTGTAATAAACCCTCCCCCGGGTTCTAATGTTCAGTTTGTGTTGGATCGCTGCTGTTGGACTGTTACACCAACAGGTGCATTCAGTGTTTTGTCCACCCAAATCACATCAATGACATAAGATCCATAACAGGACTGTTGCTTTATACCGACTTAGTTTAAGCTAACTGTACCTAATAAACTTCTCATAATTTCAATGTATGTTTAACTACAAACCTCCAACAATGACAAGTATTATTAACTCAGTAAAAACGGGGGGGGGGTAACATCTTAGAGTAACAGCACCACCACCACCACACTTCGGGGTAGACACAGCGGCTCTCTGCAGACTACAACTCCACACTCAGACGGTGACAGGCGACCTGTTTGTAACACCTACAGAACTTCATACATAACTTCACTTGTCTGCAAACAAACACGTCACACATGAGACACTCACACACTCTGATGCTAACATGCTAACGTTAGCTCTGCTCGCCGCTACCGGTACACTTTATCCAGTGAAAGCTCTGTAGTATATTAACATCGGGAGAAACGGTTTGAACACCGCCGTGATGCAACAGCTCAGCTCCGACACACACCGGGACGTTAAACTGAATCTAAGCCAGCCCTCAGACCCTGTGCTCGGTCTGTTCTCCGGACTGGTCTCCGCTCAGTTAGCCGCTGTTAGCCTCATCCTAACTCAATCTCCGCCATCACGGACTCCACACCGACACAAACCGACCGATGACCAGGGAACAAAGTGAACGTTCACTGACGGTGAGTATCAGCCAGAAATACACCAGATTAACGGTTATAGTTGAACATTTAATCAGACATGTTGAGTCCCTTACCTTCACTGTGAGGGGAAAAATGGCGGAAAAGGAAGTGAGACAGGAATTCTGGGAAATTATTGTAAATAGAGGTGGCCGCGGATCTGCCTGATCAAAATAGTGAATTTAACGAATAAAGTCCTTTTTCTTGCGTTATTGGGACGATATTTTGTTAAGAAAATTAAAAGTAAATTTTCATCAGCCCATTTTACTTTTTAGTTTTTTATCTTTAAATCATATTATGTTTATTCTATCATTATTCTTCTCCTACCTTATGTTATTTATAGACATTTCTAGCGTCTTTATGGCAAAGAACTTTGTGCTACATAAA
Source organism: Enoplosus armatus (assembly GCF_043641665.1). Classification (NCBI taxonomy): domain Eukaryota; kingdom Metazoa; phylum Chordata; class Actinopteri; order Centrarchiformes; family Enoplosidae; genus Enoplosus; species Enoplosus armatus. The sequence continues at coordinate 27,041,652 of NC_092184.1, read as the reverse complement.
TAAGCTTGTTATTAAATAACCCCAATACCTTTAAAACAAACGTTTTAAAATGTATAAAGAACTTATGTCCATTCAAAACACGCATGACTTTGTACAAATTAGACAAAACGATAATTTGTAATGCAGCTGTAACTTATTAGATCTATTTTTTATTCACTTGTTTTTATTAGAATGTAGTTATTAATTTTGTATTGTCAGTTTCATTGTTATTTAGATTTCTCATACTGTTTTTGTTGAATTTTGTTGTTTTATTCTGAAAACTAACTCAAAGATAAAAATATATTTTGGATTTTTAGTTAGAGAAAAAACATTTCGACCCTTTAAAATGTATGTTGTCTGTAAGATACCCATCACAAGGATAGTTTTATTATTCATTTCATTTACTTTGTTTTACATATGTGTGTGTGTGTGTGTGTTTTGACATCAATGAAGATTGAAATAAAAACTTGTTTGACAAAGAACTGTTCAGAGAAAGAGAATGTCCACTCATCATTTTCTACTCTGGATTGAACCAATCAGATGATGTGATGGACTGCAAGACAACATCAGTGAAAAGAGTCAAATTAAAATATTTATTTAAGCACTTAAACTTAACTCAACTCTTCTTACAGCTGTGTTCAAATCTTTTATACAGTTCAGCAAAAAAGAAAACAAAGTGGAAAAATGTAAAACTTAAAAACTGTGAGACAGTCTGTTTGTCCTCCATGAAAAAATGGTGGAATGTCCTTTAAAACCACGTGAGCCCGCCGTCACCTGACCCCCCCCCCCCCCCATCTCCGCCGCAGGAGAAACACACGAAGAAAAACATAAAATATCTGTACAAACATGAAACCACATCGTCCATCAGTCCACGTCTCAAACCTCCAGAGAATCACTGCACCCACAGGGGACTGTGGGCCCTGAGGTCAGCCTCACAGGCAGATCACAAACCCCCAATGAACCCCCAATAAAAGAGCTGAAGCAGATTAAATTCACACAGGTGACAGGTGGGAACACATGCTCTGACTCTGGTGCCAGCGTGATGCTGCATTCAGGTGAACTAGGAACAAACCAAAAGTCGTTTTCTTGCAGCAGATTATTAGTTTGGTGCCATGTTGACTTCTCCCGAGGAAACACTCAGCTGATACTGAACATCTGCATGTCCCACGTCATCTGAATGCAGCATGAAATATAAAATGCTGTCGAATTTTAAATTAAAACTTGTCTCCTGTCCCGTCAGTGGAGTTCAGCAGCAGCTCAACGTTAACCTCCAGACAAACTGTTTCAATATGCTGCGGTTCACTGTAACAAAAGGATCAGATACGAGTTATTGACATAAACGAACCGTCAGTCATGTGATGATCAGAAAGTAAACAGAGGAGTAAACAAATACTGAAGGAAATCTAAAATGTGAACCATGAACAGGTTTGTTCTGGAGGAGGTGAAAGGAGGAGTTGGCAGATAAACTCCAGTAACAGGAGGAGACGATGACTCGGGTTACAACTCCTTTAAAAAAGGAGCAGAGGACGAAGCCCCGCCCACCGCAATGCCTATTATTTATATTCTAGTCCTTTGACCTTTGATTAGGGACCAGCCATGATGCTCTATGTGTCGCCATGGCAACACACACGTTTCAGCGTGTGTGTGTGTATATACACACACGACAGAATATATTTGTACACATACATTACATGCATTTAATAAAGATAAAAACTTGTGACTGTAGACCAGGACTCGTCCTGCAGGCCACACTGTTTTAGTGTCAGATCAGGAGGATTCATGTCACCTTGTCACTAGAAAAATGTCCCAGAATGCAACAGAAACATGAGGAGGAGAGGGGAGGAGATTGACCACCTGATTGTCCTCCTCCAATCACATGAGGACCACAGAGGTTTGTGTTTGGAGACTGAATATTTACTGATATATTATGTAAGTTTATCATTTCTTCTTTATTCCACTGTATTTGTTTGTTCCTGGACGTTGGTCCTGAACTCAGTTGTCTGTCCAATTGATTCATTTGAATATTTGTTCAGTTCTTTCACAATAAAAGCCTTTTGTTGTCACTTGACATTTTACTGTGTTTGGTTTGTATTTTTTCATACGTATTTTACATACAATATAATATCATTGTTGCTGTAGCATTAAGATTTCCCTTCATTGGAACTAAAAAAAAGGAAAAACAGACCGCTAAAGTCAACAGACTTACGGCCAGATAGTGAATCCCTACCACCCAAGGGAGGAGTGCAGCAGGTTAACGTGATGAAGGTCCTGATCACATGAGGAGGATCAATCAGGTGGTGAAGGAGCCACAAACATCCATCAGAGCTCTGACATTAACAATAATAATTAAAACATCAGAATATTATTAATGACAGGGTGCAAAACAAAAGCAGTCCATGTGTTGGCTCTGGGTCTGAAGACAATAAAAGAGACTCCAGGTCAAAGTTCGGGGCTGAAAGACATTTGTCTTCATCACATGACGTCCATCTCTGAAGCGACTCAAACTGACGTCGAGTCAGAACTGAATGAGGAAGCTGATATTATGATTAAATATGAAACTGTAAATTCTGATCTTTGGATCTAATGGAGAGACTGAAAACTAAAGATTCAACTGATAACAGCTATTATCATGTTAGCTAACGTGAGCACTGAGCTACATTAGCTCCAACTCAAAACCTAGCACTTTAATGTTAGTTAATGTTTAACTTAACGTAAGCTCCAAACTTGCTGGGTTCATAATGTTAGCTACATTTAGCATTTTCAATCCAGTTATTTTTAGCAACTTGCAGCATGGATGTAATCTCTACCCATGTTAACTAAAGTTAGCATGAAGCTACATTAGCTTCATAGCCAAACAGAGTAGATGTTTAACATTACAGCTAACTGTAGTTAAATCAAGTAGATTATTAGCTAATTATTAGCTAATTAGATGTGAGATGTAAACTCAACTTAACACCATTTAAGTTCACGTTAGCTAATATTATCAGCATTTTCATACCAATACTACATTTATGTTCGCCATCATTAGCAATTCATATTGGCGTAAACTCTAAACCATCTTTATCAACTGTTTTTAGATAAGCTTCAATCCCAAACCAAGTGGTTTAATATTAGATAATGTTAATAGCTACCTGTGTTGGTTTCATCTACAAACCAACTAGCTTCATAATGCTAGCTAACATTAGCAGTGAGCATTTTAAGACCTTCTACTGTATATTGTTGTTGCTATTGTTAGCAATTAGTAGTGTTAACATTAGCATTGACCTATATTAACTTCAACCCCTGAACCAAGTGGTTTAATATTAGCTAATGTTTACAGCTAGCTGTGGTAGCTTAATCTATTTGTTAATGTTAGCTAATATTAGCTGTGAGCTGTTAGCATCATCTCCAAACAAATTAAATAAATATTGGCTACTGTTAGCAGCGAGCTACATTAGTGTCATTCAAACAAAAAAAACTTGCTGTACATTTATGTTAGCTATTGTTAGCAATTAGCAGCGTTATATATAAACCAACTTTTTAAATCTGACAAAAAAATCTTAAAGGATGTATTTTCACACTCAACTTTTTAAATGTAAAGTAATGTTAGTATTTAGCCACGTTAGCTTAATTTCCAAACTGGGCCAGGTCTTATTTATGGAGACCGGTTATTAAATATTTGTTTTAGTTGTATTTAGATGTTTTAATTTTTGGTTTGTTTCTTTTTACTGATAAAATTATTTTATTTTTAATGATTTTATTGTTCATTTTACATGTTTTGTGAATAAATATCTTAGGATCTTGTTTGCAGCAAGTGTTCTTTCTCTGATACGTTATCCATTTGATTCAGTGTGTTTGGATCCATAAATAAATAAAATCAAAGGTCAATGTCAGCTGAAGATTACAGAGAGCTGTTCAGGCATCAACCTCCATGATGGTCTGTAACAGTGTTAATCCTGACCTGCAGTTCAGCCAATCAAATGTAAGAAAAACAAACAAGAAAGGAAGGTAAAGGCCTAACATCAGCGAGGAGGGGAGGTTCACTTCAAACCAACTAGACCCAAAAACTTAGCCAACATTAGCAGTTAGCAAAGTCAGCCTAATGTCAAAACTACATCGGTCCAACATGCTAATAAGTCACTGAATAATTCTCCAACCCTGAGATCTAAAAGCTGTTCTGAAAGGACTGTATGACGCTGCATTCAGACCGAATCCGGTGGCTGCAGTGATTAATGCAGGGTTGAGAAGCGATGTGGGAAATTATGTTGTGAACTTTAACACCCAATCCAGAGGGTGGCGGTAATGCCAACCAACAAAAGAGAAGAAGATCTTTAACCGTTGACTCAGGCTGCTAGTATGCCGGCTTGTCCCCGTCAACAGATTAAAAACACACATTTACTTTTGGTAAAAGGTAAACAAGGTTCTTCTTCTCGTGGGCTTCTTCCAGTCTGATCGGCGGTCTATATGATTGGCCGCCGCAGGGTGACGTCGGGTTGCATTTCTCCAAAAGTTGAATCCGTCTCAACTTTTTTTTTCTGGAACCCCCTGCGGTTACCATTGCCGCAGCCTAAACGCACTACTCTCATTCAAAATGAATGCAACGGCTGCAACGCCGGATTTGGTCTGAACGCCGCCTAAGGCTGTCAATATGAATATTAGTGTTTACAGACAATGTCTTTCCAGATTGTAATCATTGTCCCTGCATGAATACTTTGTTTTCTCTTAGTAAATTTGTAAAAGTGTCTTTTGATAACTCATCCTGAACTCAAACATACATTTAGCCCCAAAAAAGGGACCATGTAGAAAAGAGGGGGAAGGTTTTCAATGCAGAAACATCAATATTTAATGGACTAAATATGTGCACAGATACAGGAGGAGCTGCCAGGCTGAGCCTTTTTTGTGTTTTCTGTGCCATTGAGTGCATGCAATGGTGCACATATTTAGTATATTAAATATTCTCCCCTTTCTTCATTCGACTGCCCTCTTTTCTTTGTGATGAAACCTGTCCAATCATCTAACCAGGAGGGATCACCTGTCACATGATTAAAGCTAAAGACCCTTTAACAGCCACTTCACTTACTAAAGTTTGATCATTGTGAGATACAAACTGAGCTGCTGTCAGAAACCTTCAGCTGTGCTCGTCTCTCCATCAGATCCAGACCTGCTGCTCTGGAGGTTTTGTCTGCTCGTAGGTTTCCTCTCATCCTCCACCTGCTGCAGTTTCTCCACCTCAACACTTTGAAACATCTAACAGGAGCGTTACAGGAGGCTGACTGAGCGGGTGCAGTGTTGGTGTTGTCTACATGGTGACGGAGGGTCCCGGTGTGGTTGTCGTCGTGGTGAGGGGGTGACGGGGCGGGGCCAGGTCAAGCAGGGCGCTTACGGTCCCGGCCACCTGGGGGAGCCCTCGCTCCTCCAGGATGTGCAGAGGAAGACACAACTGACTCTACAGAGACAGACACCACAGAGGAAGACACACAGGGGGGACAAAAGAAAAACAACGGAAAGGTGGGTCAACGGATGGCAAATTAAATGAATGAGGAAATTAAGAGTAACCATGGCAACACGAAGGATGAAAATGAGGAGCAGCAACATCAACTGAAAATGACAAAATAAACTGATGGAGGGAAGAAAAGGTGAGAAACAGGACTGAGTGAAAGCAGCAGTTTGACAAAATAATCTCAACTCAAGGTCCACTTACTAGCTTTCTTACTTTTTTACAGATATGAGTTCTAACATAACACAAGTTCAACACTGAGAACTGATGATGACCATGAGAAGTGGTTGACAACTCTAGTAAATGGACCTTGATGAAGATATTTTTTTCTAAAAGAAAGAATTACATAAAGTTTTCTATCATCAGATATTTTTTATTAATGTTCAGAGGGAAAAGCAGAGCAGGGGCACACAGTCTGTAAAAAAAACTCAACACATCTTCACCATCATCATCCTCACTCTTCATCTTTTATAAAAAAACAAGTGCGCAAACCCACAAAAGTCAAACCAGCTCAGGGCTGGATTACAGCTGATCACAGGTTTATATCAGGATCCTGTCCCTGTCCAAGAGCAAACCACGAGTCATTTTCCACTGCAGGAACCAGTAACCTGGTTCTTCCCTGAACTGGAACTGTTCAGAACCATGCAAGTCTTTGGTACAAGGCTCTTCTTGTGTTTCCACTGTGTTTCTCTAACCGTTCACACATACGTTCAACGAAACAGATCATAAAAACAACGTTGTGAAGTCAGCGGCAGTTGGAGAGACAACAATGGAAGACGCTGTGCTAATAATTAGATGCTTATGGTGTAAGTTATTACACCAACAGAGCATTCCTGGGTCGTGTTGTGTCAAAGTCTGTTTCCCTGTTGGTTTGCATCTCCCCTTTGTCACAGCATAAGTAGTAGTGGAGAGATGATTTGCGGTTACGTCTAGAGACCTTGCTGATATCCACTAACCAGCCACTAACAGGCTGTAACATGTACTGGGTGCCATCAGTTCCTGCACCAAAGAAAGGAGTCCGACTTGGTGGACTCTGGTGGCGTCCCTTTCGTCAGCTGGGTGGTGGGACTGGTCTGGGCGGCTCACAGCAGAACCTTTGTTTCAGTTCATTCAGGGGAACATGAACGTAGACAGAAACTAAACCAAACTATTTAAGGGATGAGGCTTCAGCTGGATATATAGCGGACACGAGGGGTTAACAAGAGTGTTGCGTTCAAGTTCAGAGCAGCTGGAGCTCTGCAGCGTCATCACTTTGCTGTTTGTTAGTGAAAAAGAGAAAACTGCAGTCTTTAACTTCATGTCATCTTCACTCTCAACAAACTCCATCACAAACACAAGCAGCCAATCACAGCTCTTGTTGTCTCCTGGCATTTCCGATGGCGTAACCTTAGAGACTACGCATGTAGCTGCAGTAGGTACGATGTAAACCCTGAACACAGAAGTAGAAATCCAGCTTTATTATTCGTTGTCCATCATGGACTCAACAAAAAGTTTCTCGCCATCAGCAGCACGTAGCATAGAAACCATGTGACCGTGACACCTCACATTAACCTGAACCAAACCAGTCACCCGTGCGATGCCTTATTATAACCAGACCTAAGCCATAACCACAACATCAGAGAACAGCACCACAGAAGACATCTCAAAAGGGAAACAGGACATAAACACAACACAGACACAAGACTGTTCTGTGCCCAAAACGGCGTCCGGTGCATCAAACCGCTTTTTGTCCAACAAGAGTCCTCCACTGTTCTTCAGTACAGGTCATCCTGCTCCATTCAGACGCAGCAGTAAAATGGTGGTTACTGTTCTTGAGCAGACCCCAGATTTAGTTCAAGGAACTCGCCCCCAAAGCAGGTGGAGAACAGTGGAAACAGAAGCAGAACCAGAGAGGATGGAAACATGTTAGGTTATGATTCAATAAGTTCCTGCAGGGGAATGAAAGGACCATGAGAGTCCCTGACCTGCTAACACTGAAGGGTTCCTACTCTTCGATTATTTTTATTCATGATGAGTTGCTCAAACACTGTTGGTATCACAGAGAGGGAGACCACGAGTGGAAAACACTGATTGTTGGTGCTCATGCACATACAGTATGGCAGGTTTCTGACCCAGGGAGGGTCTCCAGAGGATGTGTTTGGGTGGGGGGACTGGTTTTAGACCACTTTACGAACAGTAAAAATAGTAAAAACATACACATTCACACAGGCAGCTAAACATAAGGCACAGGGCGGAGCTTCAACAGGCATGAAACAAGCTTCAGGGTAAACCGTAACAGATCACGTGATCCTCCATGGCTTCAAAGAATCTCCGACCCTCAGGGAGATAACAAACATATGGCAACATATGGCAGCACAGGTGGACAAAGTCATTGTTTTGGATTGTTCTTGGCTATGAAGTCCCAAGTCATGGCCAACAAGTCCCATGTCAAGACCAACAAGACACATGTCAAAGCCAACAAGTCACCTGTCAAAACCAACAAGTCACCTGTCAAAGCCAACAAGTCACCTGTCAAAACCAACAAGTCACCTGTCAAAACCAACAAGTCACATGTCAAGGCCAACAAGTCACATGTCAAGGCCAACAAGTCACATGTCAAGGCCAACAAGTCCCAAGTCAAGACCAACAAGACACATGTCAAAGCCAACAAGTCACCTGTCAAAACCAACAAGTCACAAGTCAAGGCCAACAAGTCCCATGTCAAAGCCAACAAGTCACCTGTCAAAACCAACAAGTCACCTGTCAAGGCCAACAAGTCACATGTCAAGGCCAACAAGTCACATGTCAAGGCCAACAAGTCACATGTCAAGGCCAACAAGTCCCAAGTCAAGGCCAACAGGTCACCTGTCAAAACCAACCAGTCACCTGTCAAGACCAACAAGTCACATGTCAAGACCAACAAGTCACATGTCAAGGCCAACAAGTCCCAAGTCAAGGCCAACAGGTCACCTGTCAAAGCCAACAAGTCACCTGTCAAAACCAACAAGTCACATGTCAAGGCCAACAGGTCACCTGTCAAAACCAACCAGTCACCTGTCAAGACCAACAAGTCACATGTCAAGACCAACAAGTCACATGTCAAGACCAACAAGTCACATGTCAAGGCCAACAAGTCCCAAGTCAAGGCCAACAAGTCCCAAGTCAAGGCCAACAAGTCCCAAGTCAAGGCCAACAGGTCACCTGTCAAAACCAACCAGTCACCTGTCAAGACCAACAAGTCACATGTCAAGACCAACAAGTCCCAAATAAAGACCAAGTCAAGTGCACGTCGTAAGTCAAGATCAATAAGTCCTTTGTGCTTTGACTCCAAAACAAGTCATTATTTGTTGTCCACTGATCTTCACTAACTAACACCTTTTCCTCCTGCTCTAAAACCTGATTGGCTGCCATCAGATTGACTGATCTGTTGTCAAAAGGCTACGGCCCAAGTAGTCACGAGTCACCGGTGTTTAAGTCAAAGCTGAGTTACAAGTCTTTTGTCAGGTCTAATGTCATCAGACTCGTCCAAGTCCTGTGATTCGGGTCCACACCTCTGGAGTTTAGACCTACATGCAGGACATTAAAGGCTTGAGTGATTTGATAATGATCACTGTCATCATCAAAATGATCACAAACACTGAAAGATGAACATCGTTAGACGCAATAAGAAAATTGATAAGATTTGAATTAGTCTGAATTAATTTGTGAATACTATACTCAATTCAGAGCCAATAAAATTTTAGTGAACCCCAATCCTATTGCCTAATAGTGTGTTTCATGGAATTCCATCCCACAAAAGAGATTAACTTAAGACGTCAAAAAGCTGGCTATTCTGAAAAAGATGAAACTGTAGCCTGGAACTAAGAGACTTTTCACCTGTGCTTGATCTGTCCAACATATCTGCGTCTCTCCACCAAGTCACAGCAAGAATTTAACTCTATGACTGGCTGATCTGACATGGGTGAGGGTAACATGTCCCAGGACATTGGTGCCTTGTATTGGACTGTTGTTGCTCTCTAAGTACTGATCAAAAGCATGAGATCCAAGTGGTCGAAATGAGATTTCTTGGCAGGCTGGAGTTCCTCAGACACCCGCTGAGAAGACTTGGATTCTCTCCTCAAGGAATAAGATTGTGGATACGGGTGGTTGAAATGAATTTCCTTGGCAGGGTTCTGGGCTCAGCCTCAGAGACAGGGTGATGTCTCTACTCAGGCAGGAACTCAGAGAAGAACGGTTGCTCATTTTAGTTGAAAGGAGTCAGTTGAGATGGTTTGGGGGGCTGTGTCCGACCATTTCTGTAACTTTCCAAAACAGACAATTCAACAATCACACCTTCATGCCGTGATTGGTCAGCTATGTGGAGGTGAGAGAGGAGGGTTTAAACTTCTCTCAGGTCTCTTTCTTCATTCTTCACACAACTATTTCTGTCACTTTTCATGTGAACAACTGAGGTCAACACTATGCATGTCTTCCAGGAAAGATTGAAAATGTGCTCCATTATCTCCATAATTATATCATGTCTCTTCCCTCTCTATGACGGCCGGCTTGTCAAAATTTGAGGGTGGCTGTTCGGAACACCTATAAACACTTTTGATTTCCAGCGTGGCTGAACAACATGTGTACAAACTAGTTCTGATCGAGTATACCCCGGCCCTTATATATATCCCATCTAGCCTGGGAATGCCTTTTGATCCTCCAGGAAGAGCTGGTTGATGTGGCTACAGAGAAGGACATCTGGGCTATCTTAATTAGCCTGCTGGCACCACAACCAGGACCCAGGGAAGTGGCAGAAAATGGATGGATGACACACAGAGCCAAGCTACCCGTTTCCCCATGCCTCCAGTTTTGTGCTAAACAAGACTAAACACAAAATGTTGAACAATTACTTTAAATTTTGTGTTGTCATCAGATGTCTGTTGGGATGTAACCACCTCTGACACATTTGCGCTATTCTTGTATGTATTGCCTTTGTGGTATCTGGTTAGATATGTTGTGCTCAGGATGGGTTCAGACATGCGGTGCCAGGTGTACATAGATGGCACACAGCACCAACATGACAGACAGGTAGAAGAGGGCGAAGCCTGCCAGCTGGACCCGGGGGGAAGGGCTGATCAGAGGCGGGGCCATGGAGAGCAACACACCCACTGTCCCATAAACCCCGCCTCCGTTCCCCTCCAGGACCTCCCCCGCTGAACAAAGACTGTCCTGAGTGTTGGTGAGTGAGTGGGATGGACATGGCAAGGGATAAAAGTTATAAGACAAAGGAGAGAGATGGGCAGAATAAAAAAGGATTAATGAAAGGCGGGAAGATGAAAGAGAAGAAAGAAAGTTGTTTGTTTAGGAGAAGCAGCTTCGTACAAGTTTCAGTACAAGGACCGGACAGTGATATCACAGCCAGTACACTTCCTGTTTATGGAGCCAAGATTGATAAATCCTAGAGTGATTGACAGTCCTTTGGTGAGGCCACAGCCATGTAACTATAGATCAGTGTGAAAGAATCAAAAGGTTTTTCTTTGTTAAAATAGTGTTAAGATTTAAAAATCAAGGACCATCCACTCTTGGATACTGGTGCAGTTTGCAAATCATTATTAGGAAAAGCTCTTCAATTGTGGAAAACAAAGGACTGAGGGGTTAAAACACTGACCATGAACTGCAAATCCATCTCTCTCCACTATCGCTACTAATGAGGCATAAAATGTTCAAAAAACTATTTTAGAAGAAAGGGAAAACAAAGAGTTCTCCAGAGTTCACAACTGCTGCAACATCACTGTCCGTCCATCCATCCAGTTATTCCAGTTAGCCCACACAACTTAGATACATACTGAAAATACGAAAAAGGGTCCCAGGTAAGTCATCATTAGTCCGGGATCCTCAGATCACAATACTGTTTTGGTACTAAGATGTGTCTGCTGATATTAAATGTCTGATCAGATTCATAATGTTGTTAACTTCTTTGATCAGATAGTTTCTGATTTAAATAAAAGGTATAATGTTGGTATCATTACTGATGTGTGCGTTACCTGTGGAACACCAATCCTGCGACACGCCTCCAGGAAGTTCTCAACGTTTCGTCGACATTTGGCCATGGTCAGTTTAGGCTGCAGGACACAGAGGACCAGAGTTTATATGATCAGAACTAACAGCAGCAGCAGCGATCTCAGTCTCCTCTTGGTGATAATAATCTGTACTCACCACAGCGGGGGAGGGGACGTGGATGCTGGGGACGGATCGTGGTCTCACGTGATTGGCCAAGTGACAGAGCACCACCCCATCTGTCAGAGCTGCTCCCAGGTCGCTAGGCAACGACACTTTCAGACGAGCCTCGATATTCTGGACAGACAGAGGAATACAGAGAGAGAGAGAGACGGGTTAACTGTGATGTCATGAGAACTGTAGTACATGTCAAAGATGTGTTTGAGGTCATTTAGAAACAGACCTGACAAGCGTCACAAGTGACTCCAGGCAAAATATTATAAAAACTATGTAGAAAGATGTTGTGACAATACAAATACAGACAGCTACATATTTCAACACTGTAAAATACATTCTGATCATTATTCTTTAAGAAGCACATTAGGGTTCCTGATCACTAAAGTTTGTTGTGTGTCTAAAAGGATGAATGTCAATGTATCTTCAGCATTTCTTTACTCTCAAGTATCGATATTTGTCTCAAAGACAGTAACGGCTGGGCTTAACGTTACATTCAGTCCGACTGTCACAGATCACGTGTTACATTATGACGACACTTTAAATAAGATGTGACATTTGAAGAACAAGATAATCTCAGGTTCAGTTCTCCACGCAGAACCCCTGCAGTTCCTGGAGCATCTGTGCAGTCCACAAGGAGGACCATCCACGAGTAGGCCAAAGTGTTAACTGGACTGTACACACCAACACATGTGTGAACACCCCACCATCAGGTGTTATTAGGTGTAGTAGATACAGGTACAAACCTTTCGAAGCTGCTCCACCAGCTCAGCATCTTCTCCAAACAGAGGAGGAGCAGCAGGAGCCTCCTCCTGGTTCTGAGGAGCAGCAGCAGCAGCATCACCTGGAGGACACAGTGGAGACAGCAGGAGTCAGATACTATTGGCCAGAGAGCTAACAGGTAAAAATAGTAAGCTTGTTCCAAGGGGTCACAGGTCCAGGGGGCTGAAAAGGAGGTCTGATGCCTTGCTCAAAGGCTTTATGAACCATTAACCTTCCAGCCAACGCCTCCTTTCTTTAGCTGCACCTGAACAGGTCAAATGGCAACATCTCACCTTTCCTCTTCTCTTCTTTCTGACTGAGACGAAACAGGAAGCTTTCTGGTCTCAGACTGGCTGTCCGACAGGAGGCCACGCCCCCTGAGCTGGGGTAAGAAGGCGACTGATTGGCTGGAAGAAAAAACTAAATCTGTCAAAATCAGTCAGTCAAAAATGGACAAATGTAAACACCAGGGTGATACATGAGCTGTCTCACCTGTGGGAGACAGAGCAGCTCTGTCCTCTCCCTGCAGAGACACAACACAGGACAGTTACACACCTGAAGTCACCTGACACACAGGAAGCTCTTCAGCTGGTTCACATTAAATATTCAAAACCATTTTAGATGTTTCTTCTCATCATTAAACCTCATGTTCAGACTCAAAGCAGCAGTGACTGGTTCTACTAACAGTGTTGTGTGTTTTTTCACAGCCTGACATTTCTTCTTCTTCTTCATTACCATGAACACACACTGTAGTTTATCTTGACTCAGTCCCACACACACCTAGAGCACCACATGTGGATTCATCCGCCGCTGAAAATAGTCCCCAACAGATGCACTATTTCCTCCTGTTAGTTTGATAAAAACTATTGCGAGCAGCCGTTTGAGGAAATGACTGAGCCTTTTTAAAAATGAAACTATATATTTGTGAGGTGTTTTTAAAGATTCACGTCTTCAGTAGGAGCCAATGGGCTGAGAGCTGAGAGCCACAGACATGAAGAGAGACAGGACTGAGAGACGGACTGACTGGTTGTTGGTCTGAGTCTCAACATGAGGTTTGATGACTATAATGAAATTATCAAATTTCACCACCGTGATACTAAAAACTCAAACTACACGAACATTTGAAACAGCACGTCGGTTTGTTGCCCACAGTGACCTGAACACATTCAGACAGACAGGAAGCAGGCTGCAGTACCTGCAGCAGACAGGAGGTGGAGCTATCAGGAGCGTGAGAATGGCAGCCGTCTACAGACACTGCAGTCACAGACTGACAGACAGACAGACAGACAGACAGACACAGACAGACAGGCAACAAGGAGAAAAAGGAGGAAAAAGACAAAAATAGAAGGTGGCAGAAACAAAAAGACAAAGGTTCATATTTCAACAGACTGGATCACTGGTCCCTGTTGGCTTTGTAGGTTTATGGATCACAGCCTTTACAGGGACACTTCACCATGGGGCACCCCCCCCCCCCCACAGTCTTGACTGGGCCACATTACAGCTGACTTCATGAGACCTTCTATAAACATGATCCTAAATCAGGTCTATAGACTCCACACATCACTGATATCAGATCAGTACGCAGCATCATCAGATAGCAACAACACAACTGACAAAGCAAACATACAGCTGGTCCTGAATCAGTGTGTCACCTGTCTGTGAGAACCAGGACGTCTCTTTATAGTGTTGGTGTCAGAGTCTGTCTCAAACACAAGCACACACTGAGGCACGCAGACAGACAGACAGACAGACAGACAGACAGACAGACAGACAGACAGACAGACAGACAGACAGACAGACAGACAGACAGACACGCAGGCAGGCAGGCAGACACGCAGACAGACAGATAGACAGACAGGCAGGCAGACAGCAAGGGAGAGGCAGAGAAAGAGAGAGGCAGAGAGAGAGAGACAGGCAGGCAGCAAGAGAGAGAGAGAGGCAGAGAGAGAGACAGGCAGGCAGCAAGAGAGAGAGAGAGGCAGAGAGAGAGACAGGCAGACAGACAGGCAGGCAGGCAGGCAGCAAGAGAGAGGCAGAGAGAGACAGGCAGGCAGGCAGCAAGAGAAAGAGAGAGACAGACAGAGGCAGACAAACAGAGAGGGAGGTAAAGGAGGAGGAGGACAAACTAAAGAGAAAGTGAAGAGAAGAAGAACATAAAAATGTAAAAAGACAAAATGAAATCAAAGTTGACGGCAGGAAGGATTCAGAATGAAGGATTGACAGACGGAGAAGAAGAAGAAAGAGTTAATGCAGAAAGCAGATTCAGTTTGCATCTAATGATTAGATTAATAATAAAGAAAGAATGATTATAAATATGTTTACATATTAAAATCTAGATTCTGATGTATTTGTTCTTAATTGTTTCCATTTCTCATTGTAAATGTAATCAGTAATTAGACATTGTTGGATAAAATACAATGCTGGATAATATCTCTGTTCTGTGCCATGTTCCACATCTTGTTCCCACATTATTATCCTCTCTCCTGTTATTCTCCTACCATCACGACATAATAACGTGTGTGCACAGGTTATGATCTTGTCTGGACAACATATAGATCGAATAACTTGTTCACACAACATAACTCACAAGATACAACAAACTAAATGCCTCTGGACTCCTGTGATGTGAACTGAGTTACCAGTTTATTAGGAACACCTCCTGCAATAGGTGTGATGTATAGTTATACAGTTAGACTGGGACAAAATATTTGAAGCACAGACAGACACACAGTGAGACTGATGGTCAGACAGACACTATAAAACACGTCACACATGAGTGGAACCACAGGGGGTCATGAATCATGAATCTGTTACTCAGCCAGTTATGTCTGGTTCGACTTTGTTCTTTAAAGCTGTCAGTATCTGAGCTGCAGGTCATGTTCCTCAGGGGGTTTTCAGTTCATGTCAAAAGTCTAAAAGTGTTTCACATTACACCTAAGAACATCCCCACCATGGCTTTTAAAGCTGTACTTTGCTAAAGCATTCATTGTCTTTATTAATATTAAACCCATTGCAGAATTTCCATTGAAATCTAACAGATTTTAGATGACAGAAACATGACAGCACTGCTGGGTAAACTCAGTGTATAAAACATTATATTTTAGCAGTGTGAGGAGTGGGTGGGCGATGGTGACAGGATGACAGGGGATAGGCTGATGATAAATGAGTGACAGGTGTGTTCGTGCTGTAGTGTGTGTGATGTCTGTCAATTAGATTATAGAGAAAACTGTGACATCACATGCTGAGTCACTTAGATCATTCAGATTTATGTAACATCACCAGAAGTGATGCAGTTTGATGCTTTACTCAGATCAGTTTACTGTCTGTTGTCATCAGACCGCAGACGTGACCTCTGACCTTTGTCTCGAGTGGAGGTCTCGACACTGAACCTTTAAGTATTAAAGCCTGTTTTAGCTGTGTTGCAGCGTGATGAGCTTCTCTTGGTGTTGACACTCAGTTAACAGTGAACCTACTGATGATGCTGCTCTGCTGGACCAGTTGGATCCAACCTTCAGAGGTATGGGAAAGTTGTTATCTAAAGTGATCACAGACGGCTCAGCTGACAATGATCGATCAATCACATCGTAGTAATTCATCAGAGCAACACGTCACATGTTGGTAACAAAGAAAACCGGTGTTCTGGATTTAAATGCATTTTTTATGTGACTATATGAGGGAGTGTGTTCAAGCTAACATGTCAAGTAGCTTTTTAAAAGCTTTCCACGGGCTTTTACTGTAAAACAGCACAGGAAATGCAGTGAGCAGTATGTTAGTCATGAGTGATGAAACATAGATCTGAAGGATTCACATCAGTTTGTTTTTTTTTACTTCAGTTAGTAGAATTTGGGGGCGTGGCCAAACTCTTACCATAAAGAGGGCGGAGTCATCTGTGTGGGTGGAGCGTCTGGAGGGGTAGACAGTCTGAACACACACACATACACACACACACAGACAGACATGAGGTGAAGGTAAACAGGTGGGGTGGTGGAGGGGTGTGGCCTACATTGGGAAGGAGCGGAGCTAAAACACACTAAACCAATGTGACTGAAGAAAACTGTGGATGAGAATAAGAGTCAGAGCTTCAGAGTCACTTGCAGGGTTTTTTTGTGACAGACATGTGGACCTCATAAATATGTAAAGAGGATTATAGACTATCAAGTCTGTCACTGTGTTTTTAATGTGGGTCCATGTAGTAGAGTGAACCTTTAACCCTGATCCAGGACTGTCTGGACTATGAATCACCATCTCCTGTCATCTCACATTTCAGCGGCTCAGAAAATCCATTTCAGGAAGAGCTTTGAACCAACAGGCCTCTGAGGCCTGACGGCAGCAGGACAGAGGCAGCCCTGCAGTTTGGATCATGTGTTTGTGGTACCGTGCTCCTTTATGATGTGTGACATGTAGGAGTGTATGTAGAGCGGAGTCTCACCTCGCTGTCTGGACTGGACTTTATTGGACTCTGAGCTGCTTTATGCTGAAAAACAACACCAAGTGTAAGTCTTCTCACTTCACCTTCAGCTCTGACAATATGTCACCTACATGTCCTCAACAGATGTTACACGTGTTCTCTGGTTTCAAATATTCACTACAACATTCAGACATGATGCTACTGTAGGTTATCAATAATATACAATATCATTACTGTTTCTGTAATCACAGATGTGTTGATCAACATCAGTGATTTGCTGGGATCAGAAATGGATCCTATAGCAGACAGGTGTGTGACTGGTTAAACTGGTGGTACCTTGGTGTAGCTGGTGGCTGAGTCTCTCTGCAGAGAACGATTCTTCTGTCTCTCCTCATCGTACCTCAGAGCAGCGAGCTGAGCCTCTCTCCTCATCCTCTCCACCCCCCCTGGACCACCAGCAACACCTACACCTCTCTGAGGGGAGGACAGACAGACAGACATGAGCAGCTGGAATTTGTAGTTTATGGTCAGAAACATGATGTACTGACTCAGTCGTGCAGTTAGCGTCAGACAGACAGCAGGACGTGTTACCTGGCTCTGGGAGCTAGAGGGCGCCGTGACACCATCAACCACACTCCTACAGGACACACAGGTGGACAGACAGATTGTTAGACATGTCAGAGATGGTTTACAGTCAGTGGTGCCCATGTGGAGCAGCTACATTCCTCTCTCTGCCATCTCCCTGATGGATCAGCTGGGACAGTCTGTCAGGCTGTGAACAACTCCAGAGTGACGTCATCTCTCCAACTCTGGTCCAATCTGATCTCTCTTTTGACTTATAACTTGGGTTTTGATACGTTTGAAAAGGTGTATGTGTGTGTACCTGTTGTGTCTCCTTGTGTCTTCTGTCCTGGTTGAGTTGGTTTTTACTGGAGACCCCTGGACACACAAACAGGAAGTTTTACCAAATAAAGGACTTGTGGAAACAGTGACCTCTGCGTTCATGAATCAGCAGGTTTGAGGTTCATGTTTCAGAAGGTCCCACTTTGACCAGGAAAATATCTTTTCATTGACAGTGAAATCAGTCACAGTCCTGACTGGCTGCCACACGTCCAACCAATCAGGGCTGAGTTACATTCAAAAAACTATTTTAGTTTATTAGAGGCAAATACATAATTATAAACAGACAGAGTTAATGGGTTAGTGACCGATCAACACATGATGTTATCAGGGTTCACATAAAGTCAACATCCTGGGGTCTGAACACATTGTCACACACACGCGTCAGATTACAATCATTAAGAGGACATCCTGTGGGTCAGTGAGGGTCTTGATTTGCCTTTTGGAGGACTTGTTCAGTATCAAGCTGTGTACCCTCAGGTGACCCCAGGTAACCTCCGTTCAGAGAGTCGCAGGTTTGACTCCCGCTGGGCGGAGCTCCTACCTCTCTGGTGATGCGTTTCTCGATGTAGGCCATGAACTGAGAGCTCAGGCTGGCACTATCCCCCGCTCCTCCTCCTCTACCTCGACTCCTCCCCTCCTCCTCCTCCTCCTCCCCCACACAGCTGTCTATGAAGTCTATCTGCTCCAATTCCACATCTGGTGAAGACAGACAGACAGATGAGGAAATGATCTGGACTCAAGGGATGCCATGGTGAGGACATTTTCCTGCTGGTTAATAAACTCGTGACAACACCGGTGTTACGATTACACTGTACATTTTACAAGAAAAGATATTCGTCGATGGCGCTCGCTGCGGGGTGGGCCTCGGTCCTGAACATGCTGGACCAGCTCTCTCTCCCCGGGCCAAGTGGAAAAACAGGCGTCCTCACTGGTGCTTTTGCTTTTCGCTTTGACACCAAATCCTCCGCCATCGTCTTGTTGCTCAGCTCTCCCTACTGTGTCACCAGATGAGTGGAGTCTGACTGTACGGAGGAGACACTTCCAGCGTCTGTTGTCGACCACATCTTTTTTTGTTTTGTTTTTATGAACGTGGTCGTTGATACATGAAAATAAACTAAATTAGTTTTATTTCTACTTTTAAAAAAAGCAAACCCACAGTGGGGGCAGTGGGCAAGTAAAGTAATCAGTGTGTAATAGGTAAGCTCTAGGAAATGCGTGTTTGGTTTGTTTCTGCCGAGATTGTGATGGACCCACATCGTCACGGTTTCAAAGCTGTTGTTTTAGAGGCAATGCCAGTTCAACAAAGTCAATGGAAGGAGGCGAAGATGCACACACACACACACACACACACACAGCCTGTGTGTCTGTTGCTAACTAGCTTACAGTTTATTGGTTGTTTGGGATGAATAAACATAAGCGGTCCAGCCGTACAAAAGATGCAATGTGAACATGTCCTTTTCCTTCAACGGACTTTGATTCATTTCTTTCACATCCTGCACGAGGTGCGTCACAAAAGTGATTCCGTTTCGTTTAATTAACCAATTTTCCCTGTGAATGTCTCAGTCTGACCTTCATCGCCATCAGTCAGGACTGATCACTCTGAGACACTTGATCAATACAGACTCAGCTCAGGGATGAACTCACATGTGCCGTTAGCCAGCAGAGGTCCTCCTCCTCCTCCTCCTCCTCCTCTCTGTCTCTGCTCTCTGCTGATCTCAGCCACTCTCAGCGGCAGCTCTGACAGCTCCTCTGCAGGCTAAACACACACACACACACAGGAAGTGAGGTCACACACGGACAGGAAGTGAGGTCACACACGGACAGGAAACAGAGGACAGGACATGCTGTGAGTGTGTCTGACCTCATTCCCCGACCACCTCTTGTCTCCGCTGTCGACACTGTTGAAGCCAGAGTCCAGCGCTCCATATGGACGCCCTGGGTACAGCTCATCAACACTGACAAAGCACAGAGACATTTAATCAAGCTGGGGCTTTTATTGTGAAGGATGTGCAGGAAGTCTTCAGTTAGTCAATAGACGCTTGGATGATAATTTATAGTTTGTCTCCACGTGTTGTTCTTAATATTTACGTTAATAAAGAACAACAAATGTCCATCCCTTGTCTTAATATTGATACCCAGTTATTTTGTGAATGAAGCTGCACACAGTTGTGTTTGACCGCCGTCTGTCTGCAGCCTTTTATTTCACAAAGCCAGTCTGAGATTGACTCTTGTCCGGCCTCTTGCTCGGTCACTCTCTCACTTCTTCTCTCCTTAGCTTCCTCCGTAGCTTCCTCCGTCAATGTCTTCTTCGGTCTCTTCATCTCTGCCATGGTGTCTGTACTGAGAACACGGAGCTAGAGTTTACAGGGATGAACACAGCTTGCGTGCAGCTTCATTCAACCAGTCGACAGACCTGAGCGACTTAAGAATCAACATTAGAACAAGGGACGGACATTTACTGTGACGTTTACTGACGTGTAATCAGTAAAACATGCTGCTGTCAGCTCTTCATCCTCATCAGCAAACGTTCAAAACTAGTTTTTAAACTCATGATCGAAGATACAGTTTTCAACTGACAAACAAAGTCTTTATAATTAGTTAGAGGATGATAACAAAAGAGCTTCCACAGAGCAGCAGGGTGTTTGTGTGTTCTGACCAGGAGCTGAAGGTCAAAGGTCGTCTGTCGTAGTCTGGGAGGTCGGGGGTCGTCTTACTGGCCTCCAGGTTCAGATACTTAAATATGTGGATCTTCCCTTTAATGCAGATCTACACACAGACAGAAACACATTCAGCTGGAATTCAAACAGACAGTCCCCTCTAGCTGGGCGTAGATGATGATGTCACTTCCTGTGTGTACCTGTGCAGGTGGGGTCTGTAGAGGGTTGTTGTCGAGGACGATGGTCTGTAGCTGCGTGAGTTGTCGGTAACAGACGGGGATGGAGGTGACTTTGTTACAGGAGAAATCCAGACGCACCAGAGGGAGATCTGCCAGCTCTGAACCAACACACACAAGTACTTCACTAAAGAGTAACTAACACAAACACACACAAGCACTTCACTACAGAGTAACACACACAAGCACTTCACTACAGAGTAACACACACACACACACACACACACACAAGCACTTCACTACAGAGTAACACACACAAACACACACAAGCACTTCACTACAGAGTAACACACACAAGTACTTCACTACAGAGTAACACACACAAACACACACAAGCACTTCACTACAGAGTAACACACACACAAGCACTTCACTACAGAGTAACACACACACAAGCACTTCACTACAGAGTAACACACACAAACACACACAAGCACTTCACTACAGAGTAACACACACAAGTACTTCACTACAGAGTAACAAACACACACACACACACGCACTTCACTACAGAGTAACAAAAACACACACACACAAGCACTTCACTACAGAGTAACACACACACACACACACACACACACACTACAGAGTAACGCGCACACACACACACACTTCACTACAGAGTAACGCACACACACACACACACAGACTTCACTACAGAGTAACACACACAAGTACTTCACTTCAGAGTAACACACACAAGTACTTCGCTACAGAGTAACACACACAAGTACTTCACTACAGAGTAACGCACACAAGCACTTCACTACAGAGTAACGCACACAAGCACTTCACTACAGAGTAACGCACACAAGCACTTCACTACTTCACTACAGGGTAACACACACACACACACACACAAGCACTTCAGTACAGAGTAACACACACACACGCACGCACAAGTACTTCATTAGAGTAACACACACAAGTACTTCAGTACAGAGTAACACACACACACACGCACAAGTACTTCATTAGAGTAACACACACACACACGCACCAGTACTTCATTAGAGTAACACACACAAGTACTTCACTACAGAGTAACGCACACACAAGCACTTCACTACGGAGTAACACACACACACACACACACACACACACACGCTACAGAGTAACACACACAGATACTTCATTACAGAGTAACACACACAGATACACACACATACTCCATTACAGAGTAACACACACAGATACACACACATACACACACAGATACACACACATACTCCATTACAGAGTAACACACACAGATACACACACATACTCCATTACAGAGTAACATACAGACTCCGCAGCAGGAGAACTTGGCTCTCTCTGTGATGCACAGGTGTATTCCAGAACACTGTGACATCACTGTTGGGTATGGTTACAGGTGCATCCCTTCTGACCACACCCACCTGCTGTTCCCAATGATGTCAAGCTACTGATTCCTACACAGTCCACCTTAACAAGACAGTGTGTGTGTGTGTGTGTGTGTGTGTACCTGGAGGCAGTCGGACCAGGTGGTTCCTCCTGATATTCAGGTCTCGTAGAGCTTCCAGCTGACCCACCTGAGACGGTAGAGTCTGGATCTCATTACAGCTCACATCCTGCAGGGGGCAGTGACACAACCATCAATAACTGATAGTCAATAAGTAATAACTAATAATAGTATACAGTGAGATGACATATACACACACACACACACACACACACACACACACACACACACACACACACACACACACACACACACACACACACACACACACACACACACACACAATATATATAAACTGTTTGCTTGTAAATTACAAGACAGTCAGCCGACATATCGTCATGAGACAGAAGAACAAATTTATTTCTGTTCCATCAACGTCTTTATATTTTCAGGGTTTTTATCTGAAAGTTTCTTTTGTTCTTCCGCCAAATGAAACGAGCTGAGGCAGAACAATCTGTTTCTCAGTGAAGAACATCATCACATCCTGACTGGTTATCAGATGGAGCTGGTTAATAAATAGTCACACTGACCAGCTCAGTGAGGTGTCTCAGCTGTCCCAGTTCCTCTGGCAGAGAAACCAGTTTGTTGTTGCAGGCGATCAAAACCTTCAGAGGAAGACTGCAGACCACTACAGGGAGGACAGACAGCTGGTTCCGACTGACAGAGAGAGACAGGCAGAGAGACAGACAGGCAGGCAGACAGTTTAATGACTAAATCAAACAAACTGGAAGAAATAGGGTGTTTGTGGGGGACTCTTTTCAGAGGCGGACAAGGGTGTGTGTGTGTGTGTGTGTATGTGTGTGTGTGTGTGTGTGTGTGTGTGTGTGTGTTACCTGAGGTTCAGGTAGGTAAGGGCCTGCAGGTTGAGCAGACTGTCTGGCAGAGACCTCAGACAGTTTTGGTAAAGATTCAGACTCTCCAGAGACACAAAGAGACAAACCTCCAGAGGAAGCTCAGACAAACGGTTACGAGACAGGTCTGAACACAGAGAGAGAGAGAGAGGAGGGGGTTAGGTTGTTTTGCATTACATTTATCACATTTATTTACACACATGATGATGGAGACACGTGTGTGTGGGTGTGTGTTAACAAAGTGAGAAACACATGACATGACACTTGAGTCTGAAAATAGAAACCAAACAACCGTCTGTCTGTATCTGAACCTTCCCCCATGTGGTTGTCATGGTGACACAGGACGCCATGACACAGAGCAGCTGACCTCTCCCAGTTTAAAGTGGTGTTGGCGCCCCCTGTTGGTCATGACTGAGTCCACCAAGGCTCATCCTCAGACTCATCACAGACTAACTGGTTACCACACAAACACCAGCACTGATAGTGGTTAAACTGGTCGCCGGGGGCAACAGAGTCATACAGCAGATACTGTCAGCAGGGGTGTGACATCATTTAACCCCTGATAACACTGGTATTAATGTGACATTATGATATTAATGACAGTAAAGACTACTTCACTGACTCAGCAGTAAAACACAGAGTACGCTTAGTACTTCACTGACTCTGCAGTAAAACACAGAGTACGCTGAGTACTTCACTGACTGCAGTAAAAACAGAGTACGCTGAGTACTTCACTAGCTCAGTGTCTATATTTATCAGTGCAGCTGTGAGGGGATCAACACCTGGCCGGCAGGAAGTACACATCACCACGGCAACATGTATTTCCTGTTGTACAGCAGCCTGTGATCCTCGTTCACCCGTGATCATGGATGTATAATAACACTTCAGCCCTGCGGCCACTTGCAGTATTGCAGCGGAGCATCTTCCCATAGACCTCCATTATAAAGGAGACGTCCGTAAATCTGTCAATATGACTCTCTCTGCTGTGAATGTTTTATCCATTTATCCATATCATCACGATGTAGTCTGTGGGCCGAGCGGGAACTTGCCTTTTTGGCGTATGCGCCATTTTTCTGATGTTCGACTAATTGACTAATCAACTAATCATGTCAGCTTCCTGATATTTGCCGATACAGAGTATTGATCTGGACCCGAACGGGCGTCGATATAGACCTCGTTAATCTGATCTGGTATCAGCCAGATGTTCCTCTGTGTCATTATGACTTCACTCAGTCTGTTCAGCTGAGCCATTATCCTCATTTTCAACTTGTTCGTTTCTCACTTTTAATCAATTCATCGTTTCATATATAAGAAGTCAGAAAACAGTGAAAGCACCCGTTATAATTTCCCAGGGTTCAAGGTAACGTCTTCAAATATGCTATTATCATGTGAGACAGAGGAAAGCATCAGATCCTCACTCCTCCACAGCCTGCAGCCAACACAGACAGTGAGTCTCTTTCCACAGGCCATCAGGCTTGTGACCTCACCAGGACCCCGTTCTGACAGGGACACAATCGCACTGGAGCCCTCGTTAGAACGGTAAGTCTCTAGTAGCAGCAAGATATTTGATATGTCGTATACAACATTGTTGACCTTAGAGATTAAATCACTGACCGGCACATGTAGTTTTAAAATCACACCCCCTCCCCTAAAGAGATCAATCCTCCCAGATGGGTCTAAGCAGAGGACGGATATATAACCAATATCATTCACTGATTACTTCAAATCCAAGAACCAGAGAAGGGTTCTAACCCGACTCACAATCTGGTTTGTTGCCAAATAGGTTTACACATACAAGAAACCTGCTTTGGTATTTTGGCGCATAACAATAAACATAGAAAATGTAAAGAAAGATAAAGCAAGAGCTGCAAGTCAACAAGCATAAACAGAAAACTGACAAAAAGACATGAAAACATCATAAAAATACAATTAAAAGACTGTTATTTGAATAAAAGCTGTACAGCGTGTTCACAGTGTGAAGTAGGGCTGCATGATTATGGCCAAAATGATAATCACCATTATTTTGATCAATACTGAGATCACAATTATTTATTGATTTTAGGGACAACATATTTTTGTTGCACTTCCACATGTAAATAAACAGAGCAGCTCTTTCACTTCCTGTTGTGCTTCATTCCTGCTAAAGTTCAGAGAGCGCAGCTCCTGGAAGATAAAGATAAATACAACTGTACCAAAAACTTTTTAGGGTGATGTGATGTACAGTGTCACTGGATGAGGACGGAAATCCAGGGAGTTAAGGTTAGCGACGTTATTCTTCTTGACCTTCATGCATGTTGCTTTGCAACGCAGACACAAGTCTCATGCACTCCAAAAAAGTTTGACTTCAAGTATAAAATGACCCGGATCTTCCTCACTGTGCAGCCCACAGAGACAGCGTGCTAGTGTCTCCTTTAGCCCCGCCTCCCAACCACTCTGTCTCGCTCACATGAACGACAGTGACGACGTCCAGGAACACAACTCTGGATTCAGCTACTTGTGAACTTAACAGAATGATTTAAAGAAGGGCTGTTTAAGTGTTTGTACTGAAGCGGATATACCTAAAAAAATGATCAGCTGATTTACAGACATCTCTGTCACAACATAAGTCTATGGGAAAATGTATTTTTGGGCCAGTGTGCATCACATGACAGACCAGGAAGTTGTAGTTGTAGCAGCAGTGAAGTTGTTGTAGGCCACTATGTCAAACTGGATTCAACGCCCGGCGCACTTCCTGGGGGCTTGGTTCAAATGCAGAGATCAACGCTAACTTCAGGTGGGTGATACCACCTTAAAATAACATCTTATATTTCAGGGTAGTTTTACAATAACAATATTTATGACAATATGATAAAACACTGTATTAATAATTGCAGCCATCGATCAAGTCTGTTCTTAACCCGCTGAATTAAGTTTGTTGTGTTGCTGTTTCTTCGTACAAGGCCAACATGTTCCAGGTCTGTTGAAGATTTAACTCTTCTTTATGTCCAAATCACTTTCACACTCTCTACGCTGCACCCTTATATGTGTATATATATATATATATATATATATATCATATATATATCATGATATGACACACGAAAACATACCAATATATGATACCATCAGACACACATGATGAGCACAAAGACAGAAGAGGCATGATGCTCAACCTGTCCACCCTGTCCTGCTGCACACACACAGAGACAGACAGACCAAAGATCGCCTCCTCTGCTCCGTTTGTTTTGTCTCTCCACGCCGGCCCATCCGCCTCGGGTGGGCGGAGCAGCTCTCATTTACTCCCGCCTTATTATCTAATCAGGCATCACAGTCATTAGACAAAACAAAGCTAAGGTGTGTGTTCACTTTTTCAAACTTAAGCTGACGTCAGAAACTCGGGTAAGGCTTTTACAGCCCGGTGGCCTTCTTGTCCGGTCCGAGGTGTGGACGGCAAACTAAACCAGCTAACTTTAATTAAAGAAACTGTGTATGCTAATACTAGCATGTTTACCCACCACAGACTACAAACGCTCCTGTTAGCATGCGAGCAGGCTACACTAGTCGACATCAACTTCCAAAACTTACAGGTGTAATGACTCAAGTCGCAACCCCAAAATATTGTGTCCCACCACCTCTCCCCGGCGGGTCTTCGCCTCAATTTAACATCGGAAAACGAAATCAATCACAATTAATATGCCGTTTAACAGTTAAGACATTTTACACGTTTAAACAAGTGACACAGTTTTGATTTAGCCACGCTACAGAGTGCTAACTAGCTAAAGTTAGCTAACGTTATTTTGGGTTCTTCCTAATGACCGGATAATGTTGTAACTTTGATTATTTGGATTTTGTGTTCAAAAAGTCTACAAAAGATCTCAGGATATAAAGTAATGTACTGATAATTTGCTTGTAACGTTTGTGAGCGGCGTTTTCGTGTAATCATAGTTAGAGACAGTGTAACATTTTATAGGGGGTACAATGTTTGTCCAAACACCGGCCCTGACGGTTTTCCCATCCCATCCTTTCAGGAGCTGTTAAAGTTGGATTTTTGCTTTTCACCGTCCTAACGTCAATAAAAACTGTCTCCAAGTTACTTTCATCGACTCGTCAGAAAGCCGCCCGCTTCACTGTCTCCGGTCGCCGGGCTCTGTCGCTCACTCACCGGCCCTGGTGGTGTCCGTCAGGTCGTGGTTAGCGGCGCTCCGGGGAAACTCCTTCAGCTTCCTGCCGCTGATGTTCAGGCACCCGGTGGCCGAGGCTTCGTCCAGCGCCCGGTCCAGAGAACGGTTCCAGGGTGCCGGACCCGCCGGACCCAGTCCGTTATTGTTCCCGACTAACACATTCCCGGTACCGCCGCCGCTGCTGCTGCCTCCGACCGTGAAGTTGAGTCCGGTGTTGTCTGCAGACCCCAGCAACACCGAGGCCGCCATTACACACTCCGGCTGGTTAGCTCCCAGTGCTAACGGCTAACTCTCCCACCCTAAACTCCAGAATAGAGCATGCGCAGAGCGGCGTTAAGAGGGAAGCGGACAGGACAACAAATTATTTTTTTATTAACACCAAGTACATTAATACTGTATGTACAACGGTACATTAATACTGTAACATTACATTCATACTTACTGTATGTACAACAGTACATTAACAATCAATAGTACATTAATACTTACTTTATGTAAGTATGATAATTATTATAATAGCGGAAACTATAAAATAAAAACACAAGAAGTGCCCATGAGAGATAATAATCACAGATATAAATTCATTAAAATTCATATAACAGAAAAACATCCCTTGTCTTTCAATTTGTAGGCTTTTGTCATTTTACGCACAACCAACTTCATCCCCCAGAATTCCCAGCGCTGTCGCATATTGACGCATGCGTGTCGCTGCAGTGTCCAGGGCCGGGTATCATGGCGACGTACGTGGACATTCTGAAGAGCGAGTTTCCTGAGATCGACTCGGAGGTGTTCGACTACATCACAGGTGAGAGGCCGGGGACAGAGCCGCTGTCTGTCGGGCCGGTGGAGCGGTACAGACCGGCCTTTAATCTGCCTGTTAGCCGGGAAGCCGCTTCCCTTAGCTACAGAGCTAATGAGCTAACCGGGCTCACTGTACTTAGAGGAGGGACACCGGGTAGCACGGCATGGCTCGGTGAAGTTAGCTTAGCTAGACTTAAAACCTGGTCAGTTTGAGAATTAAAGTCCGCTTTGGCTGGACCCAACCCCGACCACTGACCCACAGGAACAGGGGAGGGGTCATGGGAAGTATTACAAGAGTATTATAGGAAGGGTTCTAGTAGTATTCCAGGAAAAATGACAGGAGTATCACAGGAAGTATTACCGTGAAGACTGTTGGAGTTAAGAGCAGCTGTATATTCTTTACTTATATTCAACCAACAAAGTTCTCATTGATAAATAAATAAATAAATCATGATAAAGTGTTGTGTGTGAAGAATGACTCCGTGAGTTACAGCAGCTGTTAGTCATCACCAAAGATGGACGACCAACTGGGAAAAGTGGGCAGCTGCCCCTAAAACTAAGGGGTTCAGTGGATGACGGTTGGGTTTGGTAATTTGATTGATCAGAATCAGCTTTTTTGGCCAAGTATGTTGACACATTACATACAATGAGTATGAACACAGTGTTAAAGTATGCACTACATACTTTCAAAAAACATGCGATACATATCAATGTTGTCTGCTTATGTGTTTATTAACACACTGCACTTGCTGCAGTGATGTACAGGTGTGTTCCTGGGTGTGTCAGTACACTGTGACATCACTGTTGGGTGTTGTTACACGTGCTACAAAGACAAGGTGGACACACTGCTGTTAGGTTACTCTGCCTCCAGTCAAATAATCCTGCTGCTAACTAGTGGTGACATCATTTTACTATATGACAAGTACACCTGAAATGTGTGTTTGTTTCAGGTGTTTTGGACAGTGGCGGAGCAGATTTCGAGGATGGGGAGGAGGTTTACGAAGCCATCGGAGGAGTCCTGCAGGAAGTGTCTGCTGATAGTAAAAACGAGGACGACGTCAGAGACATCTGCCTCCAGATGTTCAACACTCTCAAACTGTAAGGAAGATGAAAAGTCATGTCTTCTATGAGCTTTACAGGGACTTTAAGATTCCCTCAGCTGAGTGTTCAAACATCAACACTGAGCTGAAGTGCTGACATGTCAGGGTTAGAGGGAATAACACATGTTTCCATCAGGAATAATGTGTTCTCCGTGTTTCCATCAGGAATAACCATCGTGGCTCTCAGAGGCAGGTGTTGTTGGACGCTCCAGTGCAGCTCTCTCAGATCTCTGCAGACAATGGTAAGAAACACATCACTATGATAATAAAAGATATTTCTATTTAAAGAGGACCTATTATGCTTTTCCTTATTTTCTGTCATATACAAACTGTTACAATGTTGGATAATCCTATTAAACGTTACCAAAGTTGCCAGATAATGAGGAAAACGTACGTAAAAGTAATCCCTGTGAGCCAAAAGCTCAGTCTTCAGACTGCTCACAATGCTTCGTACGCTCTGATATATGCTCTTAGTTAGCTGGCTCTAACCAACTGACTCTCGGAGCCCGAGACTGAAAACCTCCTCCTCCCAGGAGCCGGCCAATCAGAAGAAAGTGGGCTTTTAGTGAGGCGGGCCTTGAAGAGACAGGAGCTCAAATGGCTTGTGTCAGACAGAGGGTGAACTGAGGGGCCGCATGAAGGGCCACAATAAGATGAAGAAGGACTTATTTGATCTGTTGATCATGCAAAGCTGCTCTAGTGGAGTCCCAGAATACAGATATAGAGCTGGACATGAGCAGAATACCTCCTCTTTAAACACCTCACTGTATTTCAACTTGTAATAACATTTCACATTTATAGAAGAAATTGTTTTACTGACCACGTCTGTCCTC
Organism: Enoplosus armatus; assembly: GCF_043641665.1. Classification (NCBI taxonomy): domain Eukaryota; kingdom Metazoa; phylum Chordata; class Actinopteri; order Centrarchiformes; family Enoplosidae; genus Enoplosus; species Enoplosus armatus. The sequence continues at coordinate 27,011,817 of NC_092184.1, read as the reverse complement.
TTCAGTTACTGCAGCCGACGATGTTCAGGGTATCTGGATGATGAAACGTTCTCAGAACACAGTGAGTCGTTTTTAACCAACTCTGATTGTAAAGAAGCAGACGAGTTCAACCTCATTTTCACAGTAAATCACTTCCTGTTTGGACTGAGTCTGTTTTGGGTTAAATGTTTGAGTTTTCTGGATTTATTTATAATTTTGACAAGTTGCATTTTATTATTACATAATGTTTACTTATTTTTATTGTTCTTATTTCAATTTCACATGGTTTTAATATTTAAAATGCATGATAATTGTTTCGAGCTGTGAAATCACAATAAAGTTTTCAGAAGAAAGTAAGACATTTTATAAGAATACATTTTCAGCTTATTTATTTTAAAGCCTCAGATTGTTGGATTTGAACATAGTCATTAAACGCATCACTTCCTGTCTGCCTGTGTCTCCTCAGACGGTGGACGCAAAGAAACTGGAGAAGGCCGAGGCAAAGCTGAAAGCCAAACATGAACGCAGGAACGAGAAGGACACTCAGAAGACCTCCAGTCCGCTGTCAGTACACACCTGTCCTCATCTATACAGCTGTCCTCACCTGTCCTCCTCTCACCTGTCCTCCTCTGTTGTCTCTCACAGTGTCCTGGAGGAGGCGTCAGCCAGTCAGGCCAGCAGTAAGAAGGACAACCGAGTCGACCAATCGGGGAAGAACCGCAGCTATGACATCCGCATCGAGAACTTTGATGTTTCCTTTGGAGAGAGGTGAGTTTAATTAACCATCTGAACTCTGAGTGAGTCTGAAATGCAGGACCCGGAAGTCCATGAAGTGTTTTACTGTACATTCAGGAGACCACCTCAAAATGGTGGGAACTTTATTCATAAAGTTTTATTTTCCTTCAGAACATCATACAAAATTATTCGATGAAGATCTCTGAGGTCTTGATGAAGATCTCTGAGGTCTTGATGAAGATCTTTGATGAAGATCTTTGAGGTCTTGATGAAGATCTTTGAGGTCTTGATGAGGATCTTTGTGGTCTTGATGAAGATCTTTGATGTCTTGATGAAGATCTTTGCGGTCTTGATGAAGATCTTTGTATCTCCAGGTGTTTGCTGCAGGGGGCCGAGGTCTCTTTGGCGTCGGGCCGGCGGTACGGCCTGATTGGCCGGAACGGTTTGGGGAAGACGACACTGTTGAAGATGTTGGCCAGTCGTAACCTTCGCGTCCCGGCTCACATCTCCATCCTGCATGTGGAACAGGAAGTGGCCGGAGACGAGACGCCGGCGCTGCAGAGCGTCCTGGAGAGTGACACGCTGAGAGAGGAGCTGCTGGCCGAGGAGAAGAGGCTCAACGCTCGCATCGCCAACGGAACGTAAGAAACAGGTTTACGCTGTCACACAAAGTCACATCATTACAACTATAAAAGCTGTTTGGCCTCGTGGGCTTCTCTGGTAACACTGCATCACAAAGCTGAAATACTAAGACTGTACGTGGAACTGGTAATAAATATATTAATAGATAGATATTAAAACCATAAAACATCAGAATCAGAAATACACTGCTCAAAAAAATTTAAGGAACACTTTTTAATCAGAGTATAGCATCAAGTTAATTAAACTGCTGGGATATTGATCTGGTCAGTTAAGTAGCAGAGGGGGTTGTTGATCAGTTTCAGCTGCTTTGGTGTTAATGAAATTAACAACAGGTGCACTAGAGGGGCAACAATGAGACGACCCCCAAAACAGGAATGGTTTTCCAGGTGGAGACCACTGACATTTTTTCCCTCCTTATCTTTTCTGACTGTTTTTCACTAGTTTTGCATTTGGCTAAGGTCAGTGTCACTACTGGTAGCATGAGGCCATACCTGGACCCTACAGAGGTTGCACAGGCAGTCCAACTCTTCCAGGATGGCACATCAATACGTGCCATTGCCAGAAGGTTTGCTGTGTCTCCCATCACAGTCTCAAGAGCATGGAGGAGATTCCAGGAGACAGGCAGTTACTCTAGGAGAGCTGGACAGGGCCATAGAAGGTCCTTAACCCATCAGCAGGACCGGTATCTGCTCCTTTGTGCAAGGAGGAACAGGATGAGCACTGCCAGAGCCCTACAAAATGACCTCCAGCAGGCCACTGGTGTGAATGTCTCTGACCAAACAATCAGAAACAGACTTCATGAGGGTGGCCTGAGGGCCCGACGTCCTCTAGTGGGTCCTGTGCTCATTGCCCGGCACTGTGGAGCTTGATTGGCATTTGCCATAGAACACCAGAATTGGCAGGTCCGCCACTGGCGCCCTGTGCTTTTCACAGATGAGAGCAGGTTCACCCTGAGCACATGTGACAGACGTGAAAGGGTCTGGAGAAGCCGTGGAGAACGTTATGCTGCCTGTAATGTTCAGCATGACCGGTTTGGTGGTGGCTCAGTGATGATCTGGGGAGGCATATCCATGGAGGGACGCACAGACCTCTACAGGCTAGACAATGGCACCCTGACTGCCATTAGGTATCGGGATGAAATCCTTGGACCCATTGTCAGTGGGTCCTGGGTTCCTCCTGGTGCACGACAATGCCTGGCCTCATGTGGCGAGAGTACGCAGGCAGTTCCTGGAGGATGAAGGAATTGATACCATTGACTGGCCCCCACGCTCGCCTGACCTGAATCCAATAGAACACCTCTGGGACATTATGTTTCGGTCCATCCGACGCCGCCAGGTTGCACCTCAGACTGTCCAGGAGCTCAGTGATGCCCTGGTCCAGACCTGGGAGGAGATATCCCAAGACACCATCCGTAGTCTCATTAGGAGCATCCCCCGACGTTGTCAGGCATGCTTACAAGCATGTGGGGGCAATACACAGTACTGAGTACCATTTTGAGTTGCTGCAATGGAATTTCAGCAGAATGGACTGGCCTGCCGCATCATTTTTTCACTTTGATTTTCGGGGTGTCTTTGAATTCAGCCCTCTGTAGGTTGATAATTTTCATTTCCATCAAACGATGTGGCATCCTTTCGTTCCTAACACATTACACAGTCCATATCAGTATAGATATCTGGCATGATTTTTTTCCCATTGAGATCTGATGTGTTTTCAAAGTGTTCCTTTTTCCTGTTCTAATTTTTTTGAGCAGTGTACTTTGTTGATCCCTGGGAGGAAATTAGACACGTTACAGGTGCTCCCATTCAAGAATAGAAGAAGTAGGACAGAGCTAGAAATGAGACGTATGTAAAAATAGAAGAAAAAATATTAATAATATATACATTTGCAGTATTTAAGTGAAAAATAAAAATATATACAATAACAATGTTTATGTACGTATATATATATATTGCACTGGTGAATTATTGCACAGATTATTGTAATTTTAAGTCAGTAACAGTCAGTAGTGCACAGTTCAAGTATAAATATAAATAGAGAATAAATGATGAGGTTGTAGTTGCTGACAGAGGTGAAATAAGTCCAGAATCAGTCTGTTTCTTCTGAGTGTCTGACACTCAGAGGGAGGAGCTGAACAGTTTGATCGCCACAGGCAGGAATGATTTCCTGTGGCGCTCTGTTGTACATTTGGGAGGAATGAGTCTCCCACTGAAGGTGCGCTGGTGCCTGACCAGTACGTCATGGAGAGGATGTGAGACATTGAGGTCCAAACATCCACAGTGGGGCGATTGTACCATACTTTATTTGTCTATTGTTTGTCTTTATTTGGCTGAGCAGCAGTGAAACGGAAGAATATAAACAGAGAACACAATTTAAAAATCTCTTACATTATGAACAGAAATATCAGTTTATATTAGGAAGATGACAAAGTTTTGGATTAACATGAGTTTTGTCTGTATTTGCAATTAAATTTGAAAAACTTTAGTTTTAAGCTTTTATTTTGAACTCCAGAGCTTCAGTCACAGTTTCATAAAGTCTGTTCCGTCTCGTCGTGGAGAAAAGATCTATAATAAATACACTTTAATGACATTAATACTAGTTCTCACTGCAGGATTTATTCCAGTTGTCTGGTCTCACCAAGTTAATATCTGAGACCTGTGAACCCGGAGACGTCACTAAAGAGAAGAAACACACGATCAATCTGGATACAAACACTCCACCGACCAATGACGGCACAGGAAGTGCAGAATGGCTCTTAACACTACACTACCTCAGCCTCAGCGGCTGTTGCTATGGAGATGCAGAGGTGATGTCAGAGTGTTATACTCATCACAGTTTGTTTTTGCCTCAGTGCTGAGGGGATGGAGAGCGTTCGACTGTCGGAGATCTACAGCAAGCTGGAGGAGATCGAAGCTGACAAAGCTCCTGCACGGTAACTATGACAACCACACAGCCTCACTGATAACACACCCATCACCACAGTGAAAAGTACAACTGCACTACTTAATAACCAGAGCTGGTACACTAAGACAGCGTCAGACTGTCTGTGCTGATACAGGTCTGAATACAGTAAACATCTGTTCAGGTAATGACCAGTTATTGATTCATCTATTAGAGTTTTATTCTTTTTATTAGGTAGTCTGTAAATGTTTAGCAGCCAAAACTATTGATAATATTGATGTTTGTGCAGTCAAGAAGTGAAATCACAGACGTGTTGAGATAATAATGTGATGTGATCACAGCAATTTGCTATTTGAGCTTAAGCGCGTGTCCTACCTGACAAGATGAGCAGCAGATGTAAAATTTTACAAATACAGTAACAGTAAAGTAATTCGTGAAGAAAGTCACCAGACTCCCTTCTAAAAACGTGCAGTTTTTTTATTTGTTGACTCGGGAGAAACTTTATGTGCTTTGTGAAACGTTGTCTACAACAAATGATTAAATCTTCATGCCTTCGAATGAGTTTGATATTGAATACATGAATTTATTTCTCCAACTGCTGTTTTACAACATTATAGTTGGCCTGTCCGTCTCTTGCCTTCCTGCTGCACATTTACTCCTTTGTCAGTTTGTCGTTGTGTTGCTGTACTTCCTCTTTTCACTTCGACTACCAGGTACAGTCGGTGGTGAATCCAAGGATGCTTTCATGAGCTCCACCTCCCTCACTGATGCCTCCTGGTGGTTGATGGTGCACACAACAACTCCTGGGTGTTATAATTTAAATGCAAATGATCTTAAGCGCCCCCTGCTGGTCCCGTAATAATGCTGCATAGAGCTGTTACTGTGAGGGACACCTGTGTGTACAGCAGATGCACACAAGTTGATGTGTGTTGTGTTTTTGATTGACATCTGTCTCATCCAATCAGAGCCTCCGTCATCCTGGCTGGGCTGGGATTCTCTCCCAGAATGCAACAGCAGACTACCAAGTGAGTCCTCTCGGTAACACACACGACTTGTTTCTATCACTTAAGAGGATGTTGCATTGGCTTCCATTTATAATAACGTACGTGTGTGTGTGTGTGTGTGTGTGTGTGTGTGTGTGTGTGTGTGTGTGTGTGTGTGTGTGTGTGTGTGTGTGTGTGTGTGTGTGTGTGTGTGTGTGTGTGTGTGTGTGTGTGTGTGTGTAGGGAGTTTTCAGGAGGATGGAGGATGAGGTTGGCGTTGGCCAGAGCTCTTTTTGCTCGGTGAGTTTCAGCCTTCCTTCTTTACAAACCAACACTTTCTTTTTCTTCAGTCATGGTGGTGTGTACAAGTAGCAGTACACGTGTGTATAAACAGACAGGAAGTCCACATGATTGACAGCTGTCTAACTGATTATTTATTTTCTTTCTTTCTTTTTACCAGGCCAGACCTGCTGCTGCTGGATGGTGAGTCAGACCCTCCTCTGTAATTAGTAGTAGGACGAGCAGTAATCTCAGTGCCACTAGTAGTAGCAGGACTATCTGTAGTTGAGGAGGAGGAGGAGGAGGAGGAGAAATACGAATAGGAGCAGTATTAGGAGTACAAGCAATTTGAGTAACAGTAGTATAAGTAGGACTGTAAGTAGTAGGTGGAAAAGGAGTATTAGGGGTAAGAGAAGTAGTAGTTGTAGTAGGAGATCAGAAGTACAAATACAAGTTGTAGGAGGAGTACTAGTAGTATTAAGAGTAGTATGAGTGGGAGTAGGTGAATGTAGTGGTACAAGTAGGAGAAATGGTGGTAGTAGTAGTGTCAGTGGCACTAGTAATAGAAGTTTTGTAACATAGTAAGAGTAGTAGTATTTTGGTGTTATCCTGGTTAGTAGGAGTTGCATTCGTAGTAGTATTGTGGTAGCATTCTGATGTATTCCTCTGTGTTTCAGAGCCAACCAACATGTTGGATGTCAGAGCCATTCTGTGGTTAGAGAACTACCTGCAGGTCTGAATATGACTCACTTTAATGTTAGCATTCTTCATTGAAAACGGTGAGACTGGTTAGCCACAAGCTAAAAGTCATAAATTATACCTCCTCCCACAGACGTGGCAGTCCACCATCTTGGTCGTCTCCCACGACAGAAACTTCCTGAACGCCGTGGTAACAGACATCATCCACCTGCACTCCCAGAGGCTGGACAGTTACCGTGGCGACTACGAAAACTTTATTAAAACCAAAGAAGACAGACTGAAGAACCAGCACAGAGAGTACGAGGCCCAGTTGCAGTACAGACAACACATACAGGTACTATACTACTGCAGTACAGACAACTAGTACTTTGTGGCTTGTGCTGATTGATTATATTGAGTTTTTGTTGGATGAGGGTCACATGATGCAGCCGTTTTCCCAGAATGCATTGTGTCACTGACACCGATGTGTTTGTGTTTCAGGTGTTTATCGACAGATTTCGGTACAACGCTAACAGAGCAGCTCAGGTTCAGAGCAAACTCAAACTGCTGGAGAGGCTGTGAGTATTCATACACCTGGTACACACCTGGTACACCTCTGGTACAACTTACACACTTAGTACACTTTATACTCTTGATACACCTAGAACACCTCCTACGCACCTGGTAGACACCTCATATACACCTGAATATCAGGTGTGTATGAGGCCATACTGATGACACCGGGTGTACCAGGTGTGTTTCTGGTGTCATCAGTATGGAAAACAGTTTATTGTTGAGCATTGGTTTTAGAGTTTATCTGTCACAGTAAGATCCACTTGGGATCTGATCTACCTGATCAGACTTTGTTCCCAGCAGCTCCAGGTATTTCAGGTGTCTCTCTTCACTTTGTTTTGGATCTGAATGTACTCTGGGACTACGACAGGTATACACCTGTACAGACAGTGAAACCTTCCTCAATGTGTTGTTCTCTCCTGCAGACCTGAACTGAAGCCCATTGAGAAAGAAACGGAGGTCACTTTAAGGTAAGAAGATAAACCTTTTGTTGTTGTACTGGATGTACAAATACTAACTTCTCCGACTATGACGTAATATTTCACTTTATTTAAACGTGACGGCGGTACCACCATCAGCGCAGTTGACTTCACACATCCCACAAGCTCATGCGTACACAGAGTACTATCTGAGTAGTAGTGTCCTCTGTCACCTTGAGCAACTCCATATTTTGTCACGAGGAGCTGTTATTTTCTGACCTTTATCTTGTTTCCCCCACACACGATTGATTGACTGACATGTTGACGTTTTTCTTCTCACAGGTTTCCAGATAACTTTGAGAAGTTGTCTCCTCCCATCCTGCAGTTAGATGAAGTAGAGTTTTATTACTCTCCAGACCAGCGGCTCTTCTCTGGACTCAACCTGTCAGCTGACCTCGAGTCTCGCATCTGCATTGTAAGTTTCATCATGAACCATGAAAGCAACCAATCAGTGACTGGACGCCTGTTGATGGCAGCTGTTTACAAATGAAGCATATAAATATGAATAAAGTTGAGCCTTCTGTAGAATCACATCTCTAGGACCCAAGAGTTTGGGCACAGAGCCTGTTATCATGGTGGCTTTAACATCAAAATGTGGAATACAACATCTGATCATACCGATCAATAATGCAGAATCAGGACTGTATTGGTTGTGAGTTGACACATCCTGTTGTGTTTCCTGTCAGGTCGGTGAAAACGGTGCCGGTAAATCGACCGTCCTCAAACTGCTGATGGGCGAGTTGACACCGGTCAGTGGAGTCAGACAAGCTCACAGGTAAGACAGCCAATGGACCAATCAGAGCAGAGCAGTTACCTGAATTTGTTTACCTGAACGTCAAACTGTTGCTGTTTACACCAAACTGTTTATAGGGAACCATTTATTCTCTGTTCAGGGTACCTTTTGTTCTCTGTTCAGGGAACAGTTTATACTCTGTTTAGGGAACAGTTTGCACTGTTCAGGGAACCTTTTACACTCTGTTCAGGGAACAGTTTATCCTCTGTTTAGGGAACCTTTAACTCTTTGCAGTAGTAGTAGTCCCTGACAAGATTCCTGATCGCTGAACGTTTTTTATAGCAGCCATTAATTGTGTCTTTGCTGCTGGTTTTAATTTCTCATCAGGAACTTGAAAATCGGTTACTTCAGTCAGCATCATGTGGACCAGCTGGACCTGAATGTCTGCTCTGTGGAGCTGCTGCTTAACAGGTTCCCCGGTAACTATAGCAACTACATCTACAACATCACACTGAGGCTGTGACACAGTTCATCTGTCAGCTTCAGAGATTCTGATTGGCTGGTCTTGTGTGTCACAGGTCGGACGGAGGAGGAGTACCGGCACCAGCTGGGAGGTTACGGTATCACCGGTGAGCTGGCCACGAGGCCGGTGGCCAGTCTGTCAGGAGGACAGAAGAGCCGCGTGGCCTTTGCACAGATGACCATGCCATGGTAGTAAAAAGCTCAGGGTCCAGCTGTTAGTGATGATGAGGAGGATGATGATGATGAGGATGATGAGGATGTCTGTTTGTCTTTCATTCAGTCCAAACTTCTACATCCTGGACGAGCCGACCAACCACCTGGACATGGAGACCATCGAGGCTCTGGCTAAAGCTCTCAACAAGTTCAAAGTGAGTGAGTGAGTGAGTGAGTGAGTGAGTCCAAATTATATTGCTTATAATTTTAATGTTCCATGATCGGGTCAAGTATTTTCTCATTTCCGTGTTTGCAATCAAACTGTGGATCGCACAGCCTCCCTCCACGTCTTTATTTATTGAAGAGAGATTTTCCATTGGTCCACCTGAGACTGTGTGAAACACATTTCAAATGAAGGTCCATGATCTTAAGCTCATACCCTTCATGTCATTAAACAAAAGGTCTTTTCTTCAACATTATCTTAATTAGCATAATCACTAGATCACAATGTACACTTAATAGTCAGAAAGAGAATAAATACACGAGGTTGCATTTAAAACTACATAATATATAATATCACCTGAAGTCTGTCCAGTCCTTATCGAAGTGTACCTGGCATGTATCTGTCGTATCAGAGGACAGGTGTGTCTCAGGTGTGTCTGCTCAGTGTGTGATGTCATGACTTTCAGGGCGGGGTCATCCTGGTGTCCCATGACGAGCGTCTGATCCGGTTGGTGTGTAGGGAGCTGTGGGTGTGTGAGAACGGGAAAGTTGGACGCATCGACGGAGGCTTCGACGAGTACCGAGACATCCTGCATGAGCAGTTCAAGAAGGAGGGTTACCTGTGAGGCTCCGCCCACTGTAGAGGAACCACGCCCACTGGTAAAATAAGCCCCACCCACAACACCTGTCACAGCAGCCTGGAGGACGTTTTCTTCTCTGAACTGTCTCACACCTCCTGCTTCAGGTGACGATCTGCTGCGAGCTGATTGGTCGTTTTTGTTCACCTGATGAGGTCACAGTGAACTCTGTAGGAGGAGGAGTCTATTTAAGAGCAGTCTGTTGTCCATTTATTGTCACATTAAACCATTGACTCGTGGAGGTTTGAGCTTTTATCGGTTTTAAAGGACCTGGCCGTCAAACATCATATTTGCTGGTATACTGGTGTAACTGGTTACAAAGTTCATCTATCAGTCACATTTGTACTTTAACACCAGTGACTCGTAACATCACTCGGACTCTGTCTTTCCCAAAACAAACCATTAAAGACGATGAACAAGTGTGTCGTGTTTTCATTTACAGATGGTACATTTACATTCAGTGACTATGAGCTCACAGCTTTGGTAAAAGTACTAATACCACAGTCCTGAGTATAATTTCCCCCCGGGGGTCAATAAAGTATTTCTGATTCTGCATTTAAGAATTTAAGTACAAAAATATTTGCATCAAAATATACTTAAAGTACCTAAAGTAAAAGCACTCATTATGCACTATAATATACGTTATTTATGCATTAATGTGTTAATACTCCATTAATACCGCTGGCTACTTTAATCTATAATAACACATCCTCATTTATTTTTATTAAAAATCTGAATTTAAAGCTGCTCACTCTTCGGACCCCCTGGTAGTCACACGGCTCCATGATATAACTGGCAAAAATGCAAGAATTTCATGCATTGGCCTACAATGGGAAAACGGTTGAATATGGTGGAATACAGTAAAAATGTCAAATATCACTACTTTTCTTGTAAATGAAATGCTGACATTACAGAATGCATGGTTTTATACTGTAATGGCAGTGAGATTAAAAAATGTGGTTTTAATGGAAGTCAATGAGGCATTTTTGTTGCTAATCTTTGACATATCCAAGACTCTAATCACCACCAATGTCCCATCCCCCTACTATTTATTATATGGAAAATAATTAATTGTTTGTGTTTTTTTGTAATATATAATTAATAATTCAAATAATTAAACTGGTATTTGAAGCGTTACAATCCTGAAAATGATTGAATGTTTGGTAGTTTTGAGCAAGTTTGAAGTTGTTTAAGTGATTTATGAAAAAAAAAGCAGAAAAAAATATTGATGTATGATGATTTAATAGCATTTTTTTGTACGTGTACATTTTTGCCACGAAGGTGTCCAGAGGGTGCAAAATGCATCAAGAGAGTATAAAAGACATGTAAGAGTAAAAGACATTGGATTTCAAAAATTTTACTTAAAAGAAAAGTTCTTGCAAAAAAGCATGCCAAAAGCTGTAACACAGCCAAAATGATCACCAAATCAAAAAGAAAATGTACAAAAATGCCCGAGGAGGGCACAAGGGTTAATGAGACGCACTGAGTTGTTTAAACAGAAGTTTCCTGTTGAAACAGAAAGAAAAGTTTCGAGAATAACAAGAAACATCTGAAGTCTGAAGAACATTCAGTTACAAAGTTTCCTTTTTTTTGTCCTACAGTACTAATACTAGTACTAGTACACAGCTGTACTACGGAGCCCCTGAAGTCCTGAAACGTGATCATTCTTTCTATGTTGTGTGCACAAGATTTAAAACCTATTTCTAAAGACTGAAGACCACCTGGACAAACTGTTCTGGATCAGTTCTGTTAAAGTTGAACTCGACCTCAGTGTGTTTCCAGGTGTTTCCAGGTGTTCCTACTAAGCCTTTGTCTCAGAGGGAGCTGCTGCAGCCTACATTAGCAGCTACTAGCACAACACATCACAGTCTACCACCCAACTGTCGGAGGAAGAGGTGCATTGTGGGAAACGAAGTTACAGGAGTGAGACGATGAATCTGTGGAAACTCCTTTAAGATGTCTGACACCAGATCTGCCAGATGTTCAAACAGCTGTCCTCAAGACTAAATAAGGAATCATGTCTGTAACACTTTGTCCTGCAGAGAAGTAAATTTCACTGTGGAGGAGAGACTGTTTCTATGGTAACCGGTCACATCCACAGAGGTCACCATAGAGCAGCAGGAGACATGACAAGAGACTGAGATTTGTCTCTACAGCTCTGGTGTCCATGCTGTTGCTGTGTCCTGCTGTGTCTGCTCTCTGAGGTGAGGCAGGACAGCGTCCCTGTAAAACACTTCCAGTTTGGACACCGTCTCCTCCCACAGGTCGGGGTCAAAGGTCACTGGGACGATGGCCATCTCCTCCATGGTGAAGACGGCAAGGTCTGCCCGCCTCAGGCCGGTCACTGCCAGCTGACACTGGATCTGTGTGAAGTAACTGTGAGACGTCTTCAGGTGGTAGACCGGGGACTGGGACAGGAAGACAAGGAGAGGACGTTAAAGCCAAGGAGAGGACAACTGAGACAGGAGGACACGTAGAGGACGTTCAAGACCAGGTGATGAGAGGAGAGAATGGGACATTAATGTCGGAGGCCAAACAATTCAATAGCCCGGCCAAGACAGACACCACCTATCCAGTCCAGCTGCACCAACCAGAGGACATTGCATGCTGTCCAGATGTCCAGCTGCACTATCGAGTCGGGTTGTGGTTCCATTCAGACGGATTGAACAAGGAGAGGACAGGACGTTAAGGACAAGACAACAGTGGTAGCACAGGACACTAATAACAAGGAGGGGACAGACATTTCTGTGTGACAGTGACATGTTCTGATTTCTTTTACCCCTCCAGGCTCCTGTCTGTCCTGGTCCTGTATTTCCAGACAGAAGGCAGGGTCGTCTCTGCAGGCGTCCTCCACTCGTCTATGTCTGTGTTTGAAGGGACACTTCACCTCCAGACATAGCAGCCATTGGCCAGTCCGGCTGTCCGTCACAATGCCGTCGGGACTCGCAGCCAACCAGGGCCTCTGAGCGTCGATGAACAAACCGCAGTTCTGAACCAAGACCGACTGTCCCAAAGCAGTGCTCTTCAGTCTCTGCAGGACATCATCATCATCATAATGAAATTAATAATATTTGATACGATATTTTAATGTCACACTGAGCTCATGAAGTCGTGAACATCATGATTTCATTGTTTTATCTTTTCATAAGAAAAGTTTTAATTTAATCAATAAGTTCACTCTGTGACTGAGGTTATCCAGATCCAGCATCCAGAATCCAGGGCCGTGAATCTGAAGGGGGTGTGTGTAGAACAGAGTCTCAGATAACAGAGTTTAAACATCAGGTGTGTTGAACTGTACCTGATACCTGCGGACCACCTCAGCCTCCATCTGGACCCCCCAGCTCATGGCTCTGGTCTGGATGTTCCGCCCCTCACCTGACGAGTCAGAGTCGGGTTCATTAATAAAAAAAACTAGTCAGTCATCTTTTCTAACAGGATACTGTCTCATTCTATTGACCTGTCTGTCTGCCCGCCTGTCTGTCTGTCTGTCCACCTGTCTGTCTGTCTACCTGCCCGCCTGCCTGTCTGTCTACATGTCTGTCTGTCTCTCTGCCTGCCTGTCTGCCTGCCTGTCTGCCTCTCTGTCTGCCCGTCTGTCTGTCTGCCTGCCTGTCTGCCACCATCATCAATTGATCTTTCTGATAATCTTTAATAATCAATGAATCAAGGAAAAAAATCATCAGCTTTATCAATAAGCAAAGTAATCGTTAGTTTAAATCCTGTAGGCCAGAACCACCAGGTGTGAGAGGGGCGTGTCCAAGTGGTTGGGGGCGTGGCTTACCTGTGATGGCAGCCAGGTAGGAGGTGGGCAGGGTTTTGCTCTTGCCATTAATGAAGCGGCAGTGAGCGATGCGGTGAGCCACTGAGGCCGTGATCCGGTTCTTCCTCCAAGTGAACCAGTCCTGGTTGGTACTCTGTCCTCGGGTCAGAGCCTCCACTTCCTCCACAACACACCTGTCCAACCGGACCCCCAGACCCAGAGGGAACTGCTCCGGTCTGGGAGGGGCTCTGTCAGAGAGCTGATCTGGTGTTTGAGGAGGATCTGGATCTGGATCTGTAACAGCTGTCTGAACCAGTTTCTGGTTTGGGTTCTTAACGGGTTTCTGAGCCCTCTGATTTTGTCCTCCACCAGGACGTGGTTTCTCAGCAGAAGCTGGATTAACCTGAGGAGTGTTGTCGGCATCCCGGTTCTCCTGGACTGCCTTATTGTCAGTTCCAGTCTGAGCGGGTTGTACAGCAGCAGGTCTGGTCTTCTGGGTTTGACTGGCTCTAGTCCTGGTTTTGGCTCGTGCTCCATCTCCAGGTGTCTGGGTCTGGATGGTTGGGTGATATCGGACCTTCGGGATGACGGTTTTCTGGGTCTGGTTTGTGTTCTGATTCTGCATTTTCACGTGGTCTACAGCAAAACAGAAACTGGTTTATGAATCAGGGTTTCTGTGATGGTTCAGACTTTTATTCATGAAACTAAAGACTTTTTTTATTCCTTGAATAAAAAAACTGCAATCACTGCTTTTTAAGACTTTTCAATGAGTTATTCACACTTTCACATTTCATTTAATGCTTGTTGGTCAAAAAAGTTGGAACGGTTTGGTTGTTGTGGCTTTTATTTTGGAAATGTACGACCGGAAGTGTTGTCCCCAGGATCGAACAGGTGAGAGAGACGTCTGTTCTGTACGCTTCCAACAGCGTCATGAACACTATGAATGCTCCGCCAGCCACAAACTTCTCACTAAACTTAATTCAAAATATATCGGGAAGCGAATTCTTTACAAATTGGCAGAACAGACTCGTCAGATTAGCTGTTTTGATATTTGTCGGGTTGTTATGAGCCGTTCTTGTTTTCAGCGTCAATCTCGTGAACGCAACAACACGTTTATAAACGAAATTCTATGGTTTTATAGTTGACCCTCGTCGTGTTCTTCCAGCAAAACGGATCGTAATCAGGGGCCATGACTGAACAAGTCACCCAACCTGAACGTTTATATAATGTGACTTTAAGGCCGAATACTTAAGAATGTACACTCCTTAGAGGACATACCTTACATCATGTAGTATAACCAAGGGGTAAGCGTAGTAAAGGAAGGAAGCATTAACCTGTGACATTTTGGAATGAGGTTTGGGGGGGGGGGGGGGGTGTTGGGTCAGCTCGTCTCCAGAATAAGTCGTTCCCAGTTCATGTGCAGTTGTTATTGTAATCAGACTCTGCTGTGAGGCTGAAACCAACTATCTGCGAAAGAATAGAAGCAGAACATCTTACCTGACTGAAGTCCGTCTGTCGGAGTGGAAACGGAACTGAAACTAAGTCGAAACTGACAGTGACTCATCCCATGACTCGCACCGTAGGCCTCAGTGTGTGTGTGTGTGTGTGTGTGTGTGTGTGTTGGGGCCCGACATGGGCCGACATGGCCCGAACATGCCCGACAGATAGATCCTTCCAAAATAAAGTTTTAGAGATCCTGTTGAAACAGGAGGTTCAAATTAATAAAAGTTACAACAAGTGATGTTTATTTTTATGACATTTCTCACGTTTGTTTCTTGTGAAATCATTTTCATGTTCAGGCGTCAAAAATCCTTCAAAAACATCTGAAACGAAAGGATCAGTCGAACCACATGGTGTCCACACCGAGACCAGAACACACCTAGACCCGAACACAGCGAGACCCGAACACACCTAGACCCGAACACAGCCAGACCAGAACACACCTAGACCTGAACTCACCGAGAGCAGAACTCAGCGTGACGCCGCGTCAGTTTACAGCTGAAACAGTTCGATGGACAGAAAGTGAATTAGCAGCTACTTTGATAATCGATTCTTAAATTTTAAACAATCTCTAATTCCAACATCTGTGTTTTGAGAATTTGCTTTTCTGTGATCAATAATCAATAAATGAACATCAACTTTAGGAAGTCTAACAGGTTGTTAATCAATAATGAGTTATAGTTGGTCAGAGCCCTACTTTATCTTTAGGGGTCTTAGGTTTGTGTCAAAGCCCTCAGTACTGTCTCACAGGTAAACGCGTTGTTCTGTCCTGCAGCTGGTCATGTCGGTCTCTCAGGTGTCTCCAGGTCTGTTCCTCAGTGGTCTGGACTCGGCTCTGAGCCTCAGCGTCCTCTCCAGCAGGAACATCACCCTCATCATTAACGCCAGCGGGCTAGAGGACGTGTCCTACCCTGAGCTGGACGGCCTGCATGTCCTCCACGTCCCCATCCAGGATCAACCTCACGCCCCTCTGAAACACTACTTTGACTCGGTGGCTGAATGGATCAACCAGAACCAAACAGGGAGGACTCTGGTCCACTGCACCGCAGGCAGGAGCAGATCCCCCTCTCTGATCATGGCCTACCTTATGAGGTAAACCACCACCCTCACCTTTTCAGGGTCCCCACTCCAGCTGTGTTTATAGTGGTTTGTAGTGTGTCTCTTTGTGGTCCTCTGACCCCTCAGGCCCCTGGTCTTCACCTGTGCCCGGCAGGCCCGTTCAGTAATCCATCCGTGGTCACAGGAGTCATTTTACTCCACAACCATGACTTGTACTGCTGATACTTTCACTGAAGTAGGACTGTGAATGCAGTACTTTCACTTGTGATGGAGTATTCTACACTGTGGTATGAGTACTTTTACTTTAGTAAAGGATCTGGTCACTTCTTCCACTGCTGTTGGTTTTTGTGTTTGCAGGTCTGAAGGTCTCAGCCTCCGTCGGGCTCACGAACTCGTTCTGGAGCAGCGACCGTTCATTCGGCCCAACGCTGGTTTCTGGAGGCAGCTGATGGACTATGAGAAGACCCTGTTCAGCAGGAACACAGTGAGGATGGTGAGGACGTCCAGTGGAGTCCTGCCTCAAGCTCTGGAGGACACAGAGGACACCAACACCGTTGCAGCGTACTGTGTCAACGTCTGATGGATTTCACTTGACTTCTGTCTGAGCTCTTCTGATAGGCTGTTCAGCTCAGCTGGAAAACTTCTGGTCACCAATCAGGGTTTAGAAGAAATACTATTAATAACTCTTGTTATTCTTTGTTTTTCTTTTAAATTAAATGAAACCTCCTGTTCAGACTCAAACCAACAACACGTCAGTCCGTCTCTCAGTACTGTGGACTTCCTGTCTGTGGCTCTCAGCTCATTGGTTCCTCTTACGGCAACAAGTTAAGACAGAATCAATTTTGGAGAAACGCAACCCAATGTCAGAGCTCCAGAGCTCCCACACCACCACACACAGCTGCACCTGAACGCAGCCTCGATGTGGCTCACAGATCATCCTCCAACTCTTTCATCGTTTCATGGATTCAATTCATTTCTATAAAATGTACTTTCAGACACGAGAAACTCGTTACAGAGAAAATCCATCAGAACCAGAACGACCCTTTACAAAGAAAACATATCAGAAGCAGTCGTGTAAAAAAGACAGATCAAAGTTTATTGTGACGTTAGGAAATGTTCAGCCGGACAGACGGACTCTGTTTAGTCCTGATTACATCTCCTGTGTGAGGACTGTGATGTCATCAAATCACATGATCAGGATCATTCAGTTCAGTTCAGTCATCCTGGACTTAAAAAAAAGAAACAAAATAGAGGACAGGGACCAGATGGAGGTCAGGGCAGGAGAACCAGGAGTCACAGAGGTCCTGGTCTCAGTACTGGAAGCTTCTCTTGGTCTGGATGTCGTCCAGGATCTGCTGCAGCTCCTCGTCTTCAAACCGACCCTCCAAACTGAAAACACACACACATGAACACACACCTGAACCTGCTCTGATCCCTCAGGCACATCTTGAAAGACGATGAAAGAAAAACGTTAATAAAGAAGCTTCACACTTAATAATAATATTTACTCCGTTCAGTTTATTACATTTTATTAGCTGCACTTTGAGTGAGTTCAGCTGTCTCAGCTCTGATCTGGTTCCTGTCTGGGTATCATGCGGTCTGGGTGTGATGTAGATCAGACTGACCTGGGAATCAGGGCTTTGGCCTCTTCAGCAGCTTCGGGACACAGATTTGCTAAACTGGCCAACTCAAACTTGTGGAGCTTCTTCTGCAGGAGGAGACTGAAGACACGGGGGGGGGGGGGTCAGATCCAGATCAGACCACAGAGACTCAAACAGCCGATCATGTGAAGGAGACCTTACCTGCGTACGGCAGTGATGGTCTCTCGGTTCTTGAAGCGGCTGAATCGAGCCGTGTAGTTCAGAGTCTTCATGAAGACTTCGGACAGTTCCTGTTCGTCCTCGGCGCTCTCGTTCTGCTGCTTCCTGTGTTCCAGCAACATGTGGACCTCCGAGTTCAGCAGAGTCTCTGCGTTCTCAAACTCTGTCACAACAACAACAACAACAACAACACAGAGCGTCACCTTCAGGGCAGGAAGTGAAACTGTACCATGAAGAGGAAGGACATGTTTGTAGTTCTGGGCTCTGTATGTGGATTAAAACGTGGGTTCGGCCTCCGGGAGACCAGAACACCTGCTGTAGGATCACAGGTAGAGAAATCACGGCTGTACTTCCTGCCATCACTCTGATGAACAGTTCAACCAGTCATAGTGTCAGAACAATATGCAAATAACTCCTGTACATAACCACCTCCTTCATGTATATAAAGTAAGTCAAAGTCAATATTTGCTCTTTTACAGTATCTGTATTTACAGAAACACTTGTTTCTGTAAATAACGTTACTTGTAAGCATGTATCTGTTTCTCTCCTCCTGTAAACACTGAGAGGAACTTCAAACCGGAGTGAAATCCATTGTTTGTGTTCACATATTGGGCCAGTAAAGCTGCTCCTGATTGGCTGATAAGTCTCAGCTACATACATAATAAAGTGCACATGAATGAAAGACGCCTGTAAAAACAGACCGACCTTTCGGAAACAGCAGCTGAGAAGCATCTTCTTCAATATCACCGACGTGAGTCGCAGCCGCGCCGCCTCCAGCCGCCATGACAGACACAACACCTGCTAACAGCTAACAGTCAGCGGGCATCAGAGACACAAAATGGCGGACAGTAACAACAGCCGCCGGTCCGGAGGTGAAGCACCGACTCTCGGAGACTCCCGGCAGTCTGAGGATGGACTCTGTGGATCAGCGAAGCTTCAGCAATTTAAATATCATACAGATTTCAGCTCGGCGCCTTTCAGTCCCACAAAAACACAAAGAATCACTTCCGAGTCCGAAACCACTCACTTCCTGTCTGTAGTTATCTTCCTTCAGAATAAAAGCAGCCCGCAGCGCCCTCCGGCGGACAGTGAATGTCACAGCACCGCCCGGGACTCATGGACTATAGTTAACTATAGACAACTTATAGTTATCCAGATAAATAGATAAATATAATGCTTTTTGAAAAGGAACAACAATAAAACATTAAAAACATAAATAAATATTCTAGATAAAATGAGGGTCTCATTCATACAGAATGAGGGTGGATTAACTCATAAAACTGTCATTTTAATTTCATTTTCTTCACTTCATGTATTTATTTAGCTAGTTAACTAACAAGGTACTCTGGTCTTTCTGTCAGTTTGTACTATATTTGTACTATATATATATATATACAATACACACACACACACACACACACACACACATATAGTTTGTGTCCTGTGTTTGTGTAATATATTGTTCTTGTTCTCTGTGTACATTATTTTTTTGCCACTAAAGTTGGACATGATTCTGGGTTTGTATGTTAAGAGGTATTGTGTTGTTTTTAAGTTTTATAAATCTCATCAGGCCTCCTCAACAAACAGTGCATAATAATATACAACAATTCCAATCGTTCCGATATTTACCCAAACACAGAACAAAAACTGCAGGGAGGCAGGCAGACAGACAGGAGGAAGACAGACAGACAGGCAGGCAGGCAGGCAGGAAGACAGACAGACAGACAGGAGGAAGACAGACAGACAGGCAGGCAGGCAGGCAGGCAGGAAGACAGACAGACAGGCAGGCAGGCAGGCAGGCAGGCAGGCAGACAGACAGAAAGGCAGGTAGGCAGGCAGACAGGCAGGCAGGAATACAGACAGACAGACAGACAGGCAGGCAGGAAGACAGACAGACAGACAGACAGACAGGAGGAAGACAGACAGACAGGCAGGCAGGCAGGCAGGAAGATAGACAGACAGACAGGAGGAAGACAGACAGACAGACAGGCAGGAAGACAGACAGACAGGCAGGCAGGAAGACAGACAGACAGACAGGCAGAAAGACAGAAGTTGTGCAGTTTTTGGTCACAGCAGCCAAATTCTGTCACCTCAGCAATTTACTGTCAGAATTTATTTTTCTAATGGCGTTTGCTGAATATGTCCTGTTTAATATTAATATTTGTAATATTAAAAGGAATGAATAGAACAGAATGTTTGCTTGGAGTGTTTCTCTTATGATGAATACAGTGTGAGAACTTCAGTCACGATGTAGCTATGGAGCCTATGTACCTGGCTGCCTTAAGTTTGGAGAAACTCCTCAAAGCGAAGTATTAATGAAGCTTAAGGCCACCAGGGTGTTGATATTTTTTTTTGTTTCAAGAAAAGATAACGAAGCCACAATAAGTCCCATTTAGTGTTAATACTGGTTTTATCATAACACCTTAAAATCATAATCATTACTTTTACTGAGCGTGTCCTCCACGTTTTGTTTTGGAACAAAGTTGGTTAAATGCACCGTGCAACTGCACTAAAAGTATAGTTTTGTTCCTTTTTTCAGAAAAGAAGTATTCATTCATTGGCAGTTGGGTGTTTGACGTACTGACGTACTGACGTACTGACGTAAGCGTCCTGCTTCACGGCCGGTTTCTGTGTCACTGCTATCGTGTGTGTTTGGCTGCTCTAAGCTCTCACAAGTTCAGTTTGTTTGTTATATATTTCATTACACCACTGAAACGTACACTAGTTCTGCTGAACACTGATAGTTCTCTCCTTCTTTTATAGTTTACACACTATTCTGCCCGTTACATTAGCTGAGCAGCTAGCGATAGCTTCTCTCTCTCTCCTCACTCTCCTGCTCTGTCCTGCTCGGTGTGTCAGATGTTTAGTTACTCCTCCGCCTCCTTTAGCGATAAAGGTAAATGTAATAAATGTAGTTTATTTAGCGTGCTGGAGGCGAGGCTCCGCACCATGGAGGGGGCTGTAGTCAGCCAGCCCCCAGCAGCCGGACTCAGTGTAGCTCCTGCTAGCCGTCCCCCGGGAGGCTGGGTGACTGTCCGGAGGAAGCACAGCCCTCAGCTGAAGCCCACAGTTCACCACCAACCACTTCATGTTTCTAACAGGTCCCCCCCCACTCAGCGACCCCCCCCGCTGAGAAGCACATTGTGGTCATCGGCAGCTCCACAGTCAGAAACGTGAAGTTAGCCAGCGACCATAGTGAGATGTGTTCCTGGAGCCAGAGCGGGCGACATTAAGATAAAATAAAATAATCCTTTATTAATCCCTCAGCGGTGCATTGTTCCAGCAGCATACAGGATAGTGGAATAGAGACATAAGTAGACAGATATAATAAATAACAACAATAAAGACTGTTAACTAAAACTAAAAAACAACTGCAGTTCACAAATTCACAAATTCACAGAAAGAAAGAAGTGAAGGTAAAAGGATTGTACTGTGTTGCACAGAGCTCTACTGGGAGCAGGTCCACTGGGAGCAGGTCTACTGGGAGCAGGTCCACTGGGAGCAGGTCTGATTGTAGAGCCTGACAGCAGCCAGGAGGAAAGACCTGCGGTGTCTCTACTGCACACAGCGCGGGTGAAGCAGCCTGTCCCTGAAGGAGCTGCCCAGTGCTGCCAGAGTGTCCTGCATGGGGTGGGACGTGTTGTCCCTCAGGGATGATAGTTTAGGTAGGTACAGAGCAGCCTATTACTCAACATTAATAGAAGAGAACAAGAACAACCCAGAGAGTCACAGCTCTATGGAGCCATGTATTCCTATAACCCTCAGCAGTAATGACTTCATGAGCTTCTTTCATGATAAAATTCTAACTATTAGAGACAGAATTGATCACCTCCTGTCTTCAGGTGGTATCTTACCTTCAAACACAGGAATCTCAGAAACAGCTGTAAAACCTGATGTATATTTAGATTGCTTTTCTCCCATTGACCTTCACCAAATTACTAAAACCATCTCTTCATCTAAGCCATCAACTTGTCTCTTAGACCCCATCCCAACCTGGCTGCTCAAAGAGGTTTTACCTTTAGTCAGCACTTCTTTACTAGACATGATCAATCTGTCTTTATTAACAGGCTACGTACCACAGTCCTTTAAAGTAGCTGTAATTAAACCTCTTCTTAAAAAGACCACACTTGATCCAGAGGTTTTAGCCAACTATAGACCTATATCTAACCTTCCCTTTCTCTCCAAGACTCTTGAGAAAGCAGTCGCCAACCAGCTGTGTGACTTTCTACATGACAATAAGTTGCTTGAGGACTTTCAGTCAGGTTTCAGAGCTCATCATAGCACAGAGACAGCACTGGTGAAAGTTACAGATGACCTTCTAACTGCATCAGACAAAGGACTTGTCTCTGTACTTGTTTTGTTAGATCTTAGTGCTGCATTCAACACCATTTACCATCATATCCTATTACAGAGACTGGAACATTTAATTGGCATCAAAGGAACCGCACTAAGCTGGTTTAAGGCATATTTATCAGATCGATCTCAGTTTGTTAACGATGAATCCTCCATGTACGCCAAAGTAAGTCATGGAGTTCCACAAGGTTCTGTGCTTGGACCAATACTATTCACCTTATATATGCTTCCTTTAGGAGATATCATTAGAAAACACTCCATACATTTTCATTGCTATGCGGACGATACCCAGCTATATTTATCGATCAAGCCAGAAGAACCTCATCAATTAGCCAAGCTCCAAGCATGCCTTAAGGACATAAAGACCTGGATGACCTGCAATCATCTGATGTTGAACTCAGACAAGACAGAAGTTATTGTTCTTGGCCCTGAACGCCTCAGAAACACAGTATTTAAGGATATTGTTACCCTAGATGGCATTGCCCTGGCCTCCAGCGCCACCGTGAGGAATCTCGGAGTTGTCTTTGATCAGGACATGTCCTTTAACTCCCACGTAAAACAAACTTCAAGGACTGCCTTCTTTCACCTCCGTAACATTGAAACATCAGGAAGATCCTGTCTCAAACAGATGCAGAAAAATTAGTCCATGCATTTGTCACGTCTCGGCTGGATTATTGCAATCCCTTATTATCAGGCTGTCCCAATAAGTCCCGGAGGACTCTCAAGCTGATCCAGAATGCTGCAGCACGTGTACTGACAGGAACCAGGAAAAGAGATCATATTTCTCCTGTATTAGCTTCGCTGCACTGGCTCCCAGTAAAATCTAGAATAGAGTTTAAAATCCTTCTCCTGACCTACAAAGCTCTTACTGGTCAGGCACCATCATATCTTAAAGAGCTCATAGTACCCTATTACCCCTCTAGAGCACTGCGCTCCCAGAATGCAGGGTTGCTTGTGGTTCCTAGAGTCTCCAAAAGCCGAACAGGAGCCAGAGCCTTCAGCTATCAAGCTCCTCTCCTGTGGAATCGGCTCCCAGTTTGGGTCTGGGAGGCAGACACACTCTCTACTTTTAAGAGTAGGCATAAAACTTTGCTTTTTGATAACGCTTATAGTTAAGGGCTGGCTCAGGCCTGCCTGGACCAGCCCCTAGTTATGCTGCTATAGGCCTACACTGCTGGGGGACTTCCCATGATGCACTGAGCTTTCCTCCTCTCCCTCTTCATCTTTACACATTCATGTCCCTCCAATGCATGTTACTAACTTTATATCTTACTGGAGTTTCTTTGTGCTTTGTCGTCTCACAGGTTCCTGTGGATCGTGGTCCTGGTACGCCTGGCTGCTGCTGCCATGGGCCTGCCTGACTCTCATCACTACAGTTATTATTATTAGTCATAGTTCTGTTACTATTAAAGTTGTTATTGCTGTTATTAATCATATCTCAGCTATTATTACAGCTGTAACTACTATTATCAGTCATATTTCCATTATTATTATAATTATAGCTGCTATGGCTACTGCTGCCATACATCTCTGCCTGTCTTTGTCTCTACGTCTCTCTCTCTCTGTCTCTCGCCCACCTAGAGTCTGGTTCTGCTCGAGGTTTCTGCCTCTTAAAGGAAGTTCTTCCTCTCCACTGTCTCCATAGTGCTTCTCATGGTGGGAACTGTTGGGTCTCTGTAATAACATTATAAAGAGTCGGTCTAGACCTGCTCTATTTGTAAAGTTTCATGAGATGACTTTTGTTGTGATTTGGCGCTATATAAATAAAATTGAATTGACAACCTTTTAATAGTTTCTTAAGAATAATTCACAGCCTGGACAAAGCGATAGCATGTCAGTATCTTCAGGATGTGCTGTCGGATCTCGGTGGTTCTGATGCCGTAGATGATCGGGTTGAAACAGCTTGGGAACAGCAGGTACATGGTGCTGAAGAAAACCCGGGTGGTGGCAGGAAGACCATTTCTGATCCGATACGACAGGAAAGCAACAAGTGCGATGGTCAGGCTGACAGTGATGACCACGATGTGGGTAACACAGGTGTGGAGTGCTTTGACCCCTGACCTGCCAGAACTCAGCACGGAGCTGAATATCACTACATAAGAGGCAGCAATAAAGATGAAGTCGGCCACAGGGATGAGGAAGGCGGCGAGCAACCCTACCAGGTTGTTGATGCTGGTGTTTCCACATGCCAGCTTCACTACGGCCATGTGCTCACAGAAACAGTGGTTTATCACATTTGCAGCGCAGAATGACAATGTTCCTGCCAGACTCACAAACAGTGTGATCATGAGGACATTTCTGACCACAAGCGGGATTATAAACTTGAGGAATCTCGGTAAAGCCATGCGTTCATGGTAGTAAAGTGGCGTGCAGATGGCGAAGTAGCGGTCCAGTGCCATCCATACCAGCAACGTGGACTGAAAAGCTCCAACAAAGTGAATGAAGTGCATCTGAACCAGGCAGCCGCTCAGAGAGATTCCCCTCCAGTCAAACAAGAAGCTCAGCAGCATGTTGGGGACGAAGAACAGCGGGAGGCTCAGGTCCACACACGCCATGCCGGCGATGAGGATGTACATCGGTGAGTGGAGGCTTTTCTGTGAAATGATGACGTACAGCAGCAGGGAGTTGGCCAACTGTGACAGGACGAACATGATGAAGAAAGGGATGAAGAGGACGGGCCTCAGCGCTCCGAGTTCAACAAAGCCGTCAAGAAGAAAGTGTTTGTGCGAGGAGACGTTCTCCCTGAGTGCCTCCATCCTTCCCTCCTCCTAAAATCTTCTTGTCCAGGGTTTCTGTCCTATCAACTTGGAAACAGAGAGACAAAAGAAACACTTTGAAAAGTTCCAACTGCAATAAATGTTTCAATTAAGAACTTACAGAACTCTTAGGGAAAGATGGTGCTCATGGTTTTTAAAAAAGCTAACTTTAATTGCAGGTCTATGGAAAGACGAACCTTCAGCAATCAATCCAACAATCATACCCACTTCTATATATACGCAGCAATTGGCGTAGTCACTTTTCATGTCTGTTTCAACATCATGACTGCCTTTGAGTAGAGGCTGTCTGAAAGTGTGCGCTATTATACCCATTTGTATTAATTATGGCGTCTTGCCCCTCTCTATGATGGCAGGTTTTTCACCCAGCCTTCCAGTGTGGCCAGAAAAGCTATAAACACTTTCCTGGATGCACCTCCTGGACAACTCCAAATGGGAGGAATGGGATCCAACTGGGGGCAGACCCAGGACATGTTGGAGGGATTAAATATTCCATCTGGTCTGGTATGCCTCGGGGGCCCCCCAGGAGGAGCTGGAGGACCCGGCTGGGGAGAAGGATGTCCAACCTTGCTTAGCCTTCTGCCTTTGTTGTTCAAGTAACTACTATCCATGTTCAAACCCGAAGAATGTGGTGATAAAACTTAATATATACAGAATCTCCATCAGATCAAGTCACTCAGTCACTGAGTTGCAAAAAGCTGAACTCTCTTGTTCAGTTTTCATTCTGTGATATTTTTCAGTGTGTGTCATGAAGTAAAAGCCAACCAGAGACATTTATATGACTGGTGAAGACAGCGTTTAAAGGTCATGATAAACGTTCTATTTTATGTAGTTTATAGGTTTCAGTTTAGTGTTAATAGCACGTACACTTCATTATGAATAACAATGATTATTGAACAGATTGATATGTAAATTGAACGTTGCTTTGTTTTCATACAGATGTCACACACACAACAGACTGTCTGCGACCTGTCCTGAACATTTCCTTCAGTAAAGTTTGAAATCTGAACCCTCCAAACTGTTTTACTGACACACATCTAGTCCTTCTCCTCCTCCACTGTGAGGGAGATCATCGTAAAGGCTTAGTGATTCATCTTTATAAATATATATGCAAAAATCTGAACTTTTGTTTTGTGTTTGTCAGCTGATCCTAATTTAAAATATTGATTTGATATTAGCTTGATGTGATCAAACCTTTAACAGCATCAAAGAACATCCACACCTTTGATTCAGCAGCTTCCACCCTGCAAGAAATCTCAGTCTCATTCTCATCAAGTCATGTGGTGAATTATTGAGTTGTAAAAATCTTCTTGTCTTAAACCAACTTTGAACGTCAGGCGATTGCATGAGATTATTAACAAATCAGCCCTTTTAAGAATCAAGTGTCATCTGGCTTCATGTGTTTTATTCTGTTTTATCAAGATACTGACAGTTATCAGTGGAAAACCCCTGAAATGTATTGATTTACACTGAAAAGAACAAACATCATTTAGTTTGTAATCGTTAGTTTTTCATTCTTTAGGACTTGATTACAAACTGAACGGCTTTGGATTTTCATACCTGACCAAAGACGTACATGTTTCCAGGACATACCAAACTGCTTTTAACCTTCAGGCCTAAAGACTTAGACTTAGATTTAGACTTAGACTTTATTAATCCCACAGCGGGGAAATTTACAAGTCACAGCAGCAAAGACAGAAAGGTGCAGAAACACACAGCAGACGGCACTGTGTCAATAAGAATTAGAAGTATTTTTTAAAAAGAAAAACAATATACAAATAATAAATACAGATATAAAAAATATGGGGGACAAAAATAAATATATACACGGAAAATATAAAGTATGTACAAATTGTGCAGATTTATGTGCAGTTAAACAGTCTTATAGCCGTAGGCATGAACGGCCTGCGGTAGCGCTCCTTCTTACACCGCGGGTGTAACAGTCTGCTGCTGAAGGAGCTGCTCAGGGCCCCCACAGTAAATATCGCACCATACGACCAAAGTCGCACCATCCAAACCAAACTCAGGTTGTAATAGAAATAATTACTTCATTAAACATTTAATCACATTAAATAGGAAGCTACTTTTCCACTATAGAGAGGCTACAGAGTTCACTGGATACCAGAACAATCAACTTCACAAGTTTATCAGAGACAGAAAATGTCTTTTAAAAAGGAACAATTCCTTCATGGAGGGACACAGAGACAGTTCAGCAATATCAAGATCAATTTGAGTGTCTTGCTCTAAGACACAGTGAAGGAGCCAGGGATTGAACTATCCATGTTAAAGCTCACTCATTGTACAAGACAAATAGCTTCCGAGGTCAAAGGCCACCTGAGCAGATACTGTCGGTAGTTTCACATCCAGAAAGGAACAGACTCTGAAATCACTTCTCTACTCCAAATTTGTGTCATGTATTTGCTTTCAAAATCATCATCATCATCATCATCATCATCATCACTGAGGAAAGCAGCATGTTGAACCCACACAGCACCAAAGACACCCACCATCAGCCTGCAACACTTATTTGTCTTCAAACTAGAACAGAACCAGTGAGTTCAGGCTCCGTTGTTTCTACTAATGAATGTCAGTCTCTTGAAATGACAGAATAAGACAGATTACTGCAGCAGAATCAAGATAAATGACGATGATGTGACGATAGAAAGTGTCTGTCTGATTGTTTCTCTGGTTTGAACATTGAAGAGCTGCTGACAGACTGCTCTGTAGAAATAAAATCAGCAGGTTTTACTTGTTGTTGGAGTTCATCAGTAAACGTGTCCCGTCTGCAGGTTGATCATATCAGACGCTGACTCTCCTCCATCCATCCCCTCATCCACCTGTCCCTGCTGAACCGCTGACTCAGCACTTTAATACCTTCTGTCTGATGCTGCCATTGGCTGCAGAGACAACGTCCCCCGTCAGGTTGTTGGTGTGACGAAATAAGACACTAAAGACACTAAATTGGGAAAACTTTTGTTTGTAACTCACTTTTTAAAATGTGCTTCACAAAGCTTCACAAAGCCTGGCAGGTGGCACAATGTTTTGGTTATCATACTTTTACCCTGACACCTGCCGACCTTCTATAAATTGAATGTTAAAGCCTTGTGGCTACTGCTCTTATATTTTATATTAAAAATAGATCAAATGACTATGAAACCCGTAGTGATGAACCCATACAGAAAGACACCTGACTCTACCGAACCTACCGCCAGACGAGGACGTTATTGTTGAACATTTCTGCGCTTTTTAAAATACTCACTTTCTGTTAGAGCTGTACCTGACTCAGAATGTCGAATCAGATTTGGCTTCAATATGAATACTCCAGGGTCCCTGGGTCCAGGTCCACAGCTGTCTCCGTCTCACTCGGACTCACCTTGAGTCCAGGTCTACAGCTGCCTCCGCCTCACTCGGACTCACTCCGGGTCCAGGTCTACAGCTGCCTCCGTCTCACTTGGACTCACCCTGGGTCCAGGTCTACAATGAGTGGACGTGATGACTTGACGTAATGATTTTACCCTTGAAAGCAGTTTGAAAGTGAGGAGCGCTCACTCTGCAGCTACTTCTGGGGCCCAAGATGTCCCCAGAAACACACTGAGTGACTGAAAAACATAAACAACTGCTCGACGTGAGGACTCTCAGCACATGGGAGAAGTTTGCCTGCAAGTCTTTAGTAAGCCTTTCTGCCAGAAAGCGCATTGGAAGTCAGGTGATGTAGTGTAAATACCAACAAAGTCTGAGGGTTTCATGTTGTGGTGGATGAATGGGTCAAATACGCGACTCTCATCCAGGCTCAACTCCTTTGTGAGAAAATTTTGACAAATGTGCGTTATTCTTTTTAGACTTCAAAGACTTATTATAGTGGTGAGTCTGTATTTTTCTCAGCAGCAGATCCTGTAAGTCCTGTAAGTTGCGAGGTGGGGCCTCCATGGATCGGACTTGTTTGTCCAGCACATCCCACAGACGATCGATTGGATTGAGATCTGGGGAATTTGGAGGCCAAGTCAACACCTCAAACTCGTTGTTGTGCTCCTCAAACCATTCCTGAACCATTTTTGCTTTGTGGCAGGGCGCATTATCCTGCTGAAAGAGGCCACAGCCAGCAGGGAATATCGTTTCCATGAAAGGGTGTACATGGTCTGCAACAATGCTTAGGTAGGTGGTATGTGTCAAAGTAACATCCACATGGATGGCAGGACCCAAGGTTTCCCAGCAGAACATTGCCCAAAGCATCACACTGCCTCCGCCGGCTTGCCTTCTTCCCATAGTGCATCCTGGTGCCATGTGTTCCCCAGGTAAGCGACGCACACGCACCCGGCCATCCACGTGATGTAAAAGAAAACGTGATTCATCAGACCAGACCACCTTCTTCCATTGCTCCGTGGTCCAGTTCTGATGCTCACGTGCCCATTGTTGGCACTTTCGGCGGTGGACAGGGGTCAGCATGGGCACCCTGACTGGTCTGCGGCTATGCAGCCCCATACGCATCAAACTGCGATGCACTGTGTATTCTGACACCTTTCTATCACAACCAGCATTAACTTCTTTGGCAATTTGAGCTACAGTAGCTCGTCTGTTGGATCGGACCACCCGGACCAGCCTTCGCTCCCCACGTGCATCAGTGAGCCTTGGCCGCCCATGACCCTGTCGCCGGTTCACTTCTGTTCCTTCCTTGGACCACTTTTGATAGATGCTGACCACTGCAGACCTGGAACACCCCACAAGAACTGCAGTTTTGGAGATGCTCTGACCCAGTTGTCTAGCCATCACAATTTGGCCCTTATCAAACTCGCTCAAATCCTTACGCTTGCCCATTTTTCCTGCTTCTAACACATCAACTTTGAGGACAACTTTGAGCCCAGGATGCAGCCACGGTGCTGTTTCAAATAGTGTCTGGGGGGGGGGGGGGGGGGGGCTTGTTGTGGTGGAACATTTGCATGTGGGGAGGCGAGCCCTGGCTTTAAAATGGTTAAATCCCCGCTAAAGAAAACGCAACATGAAACAGTAAACGACGTATGTAGACTATGTCATTTTACAACTTTTACTGTTAAAAAAGACAAACAGAACTTGATCCTCGGTGTCCTCGGTGCCGACCTATACTTTAGTTCTGGAGGGGCTCTGGAGGGACCTGTTAAAACCACCCCATGTTTGTAATTTTCAGCGTGTAGGCTGCTAGCTCAGAGGCTTTTGATGTTGTGGGTCTTTGAAAACAGCAACACGCAGATAGCTGAAGGGGAGGAAAATAAGTCTTATCCCAGACTACACAATGTAAAGCTTTGTAATCAGGGATATCTGGTCCAGCTTTGTGTATTAACTGGGGACGCCCCACCCTCCCAGGAACCCTGAACTACTCACCGGCTGTGTGTATTTGCTGGAAAGTCGGCTCGTCGTTTGAGAGCAGGAGGGAGTTTCATACTGAAAACTTTGTGATGTGGAGTTTTGGATTATATTCACTGGACAGATAAGCGTCCTTTGGTTGATCTGAATGACCACAGTGTCTCAAACAAACTCTTCCAGCAGTTCTCTTTTGTTGGTGGCTGTTTGTTGAAACAGGAATGAGATGAAACTGAGCAGCAAGCTAACGTTAGCATTAAGCTGCTTCATGCTAGCTGGAGTCTTGAGGGTCATAGAATCATAGTAATCATAGAAGGTACAATCACAGTGAAATGTGATTGGCTTGTCTCATCCCAACATCAGTAAAAACCTAAATAGAACAAAGATAAAAGCATCAGAATCAAGAAGTAAAAGCAGCTCGGAGGTGGAGGTGCCAAATCAGACTGGGCCTTAAAAGTTATTAGGAGTATTTTGAAATCAATTCTGAAAGACACGGCTAGCCAATGAAACGAAGCCAAAAAAGGTGCGACATGGTCACATGTTTTGGAGCCAGTTTAGAGCCGAGCTGCAGCTCTTTGTATGAGTTGGAGGCGATGGAGAGACGTGTGAACAGGACGTTTCAGTAGTCGAGACGTGATGAGATGAACGACCTTCTCCAGGTCAGTGGATGATGACACCAGCGCTCTGGTTTTGGCGATGTTCTGTAATTGATAAAAACAGGATCGGAAAACCTTTTTTTACGTGGTCTAGTTTGAGACCACAGACGAATATTAGATTTCTGGCAGCGGGCTTTAGATCGGACACCAGTGGACCAAAGAGGTTGCTATCAATCTGAGCCCTAACATGGGGTGGAAGACGACCTCTGATTTGGTGTCACTTATCTGGAGGAAGTTGTCAGACATCCAACTCCAGCAATTATGAAGCGTTTGTAGGCTGGTTTCGTCGTCCAGCGCCAGAGAAAACAAAAGCAGCATTTTGTGTAGCTATACTCAACTATATACAGCTATAGCTCAACAAAGTATATTCAGTGGAATCACACATATGTTTGATATTAAATGAGTCTGGACAGACTGGAAACTGCAGTGGTTGGAGGAGGCAAACATGTTTGAATCAAACAACCAGATATTTTCTAACATAGTTGTTTATATTTTTGATAGATGATCCAACCATTCACCAACTGTGAGTCTTTGTTAAAGCTGTGAGTCTGTTTCTGCGTCTGTCTGAGAATCTGTTTCCTCACGACAGTCAGGTCAGGAGCCACTGTAGACACCCACTCTGCCCTCTAGAGGCAGAGAGGTCTTACTACTATAACAGCAAAGTTGAGAAAAAAAGTGTTTTATGTTTGCAGGCTGGCAAACATAGAGAAGTTGTAATAGTTGCATATTATGTCTTTTTAGACTGATTATTTTAATCCAAACATCATTGCCATAAAAGCTACAGAACACCTTAGAAACGCAGATTCTGCCCTCTTCCTGCAGGTGATCTTCAAGGTATCTGCTGATCAATCTGCTGAGGTATCAATAAAGTATTTCTGATTCTGATTCTGACTGAATGTGTTCCTTCAGCTTTCTGCTCCTTTGAACTTGTTTGTTTAAGAAAATCAACTTGAATGTTTACAGTCCGAAGCTTATAGAAATGAAGTGCATATCTGTTTTACATCTGATTGTCCGTCGAATGTGTATCCTGAAATCAATATAAGACATGAATTTACAATTGAATGTAAAGCAGCTGCTGAGATCTGCTCAGGTAGTTACCTTTAGAGGGAGTTTAGCAGTTTTTATTTCTTAGTTATGCACAGTAACAAACTGAATGATGTCAGTTCATCAAAACGTGGACA
This sequence comes from Enoplosus armatus, assembly GCF_043641665.1. Classification (NCBI taxonomy): domain Eukaryota; kingdom Metazoa; phylum Chordata; class Actinopteri; order Centrarchiformes; family Enoplosidae; genus Enoplosus; species Enoplosus armatus. The sequence goes on along the minus strand of NC_092184.1, from coordinate 26,979,869 downwards.
GTAAGTACATTTAGCCTTAGCTAAGGCTAACACAGATGTCAGAAGGTCAGGCAGACAGACAGACAGTGAGACAGTCAGACAGGCAGACAGACAGGCAGACAGTGAGACAGACAGTCAGTCAGACAGACAGACAGACAGAAAGACAGTGAGACAGACAGACAGACAGACAGACAGTCAGTCAGACAGACAGACAGACAGACAGGCAGACAGTGAAACAGACATGTATGCAGGTCACAGATGTTATAACTTGAAGCATGTTTGGTTGTATTAGTTTGGGCTCCAGTACGATGTGTGGTGGACAGAGAGTGGGCAGTGGGGACTCTGGTCCTGTTTACTGTATCATTTGACAGTAATGAGCCCCGGCGGAGCTCCTCTCTTCATCAGCTTCATCAACAGCAGCTATTTCCATCTGAAACACAACACAAGGCCTGAACCCCGGGGGGGTCTGCGTGGACACTCGGACACTCTGGAGGCTCTAACCAGCTTCACTAACAGGCCAATTAACGCAGTCTGCATGGCAGGGAATCATGGGAGGAGGCTCTGCTGTTGCCGTGGTTACAGCTGACAACAGAGCAGCTTCAGGCCTTCGCTTTGGGTGTTTATGCTCCTGAGTCATGAGCAGTGATTCTGTTTCTTTTTTCGCTGACCGCACAAACATTTTCAACTACATCAACTCCCCATTCCGGGTTTTCCCATAGGTTTGAAATTTACTTGTGGTGTTGGCAGAGGCGGGTTCAGAAACTTTTGCAGGGGGGACCGGACTGGGCCATGGATTTAAAGAAGGGGGACACATTACTAAAAAGACTCAAATTCAAAGCTCTGCATTAATAAACTGTATGTAGTTACACTGTTAATTCAGTGTAATAAATGAATGCCAGATATGAAATAAAATCAATAAATAGCTGCTATCTGTAACTCTGAGATTTGCTTTGAGCTTGGTTGGAGACGGGACGTCTCTGTGGTCAGGAGGAATGACACATCATCAACATTTGGTATGTTCATGAACTCCATATAAACAACACAGCTTGATACTGCACTTATTCAGGGTCATTGTTGTGTACAGTTAGCTGCTAATGTTAGCATCACCTTGTGTTGCGGCTGGTGATTCTGATGTATTTGACACTCTGATCTGTGAGTATGGAGAGAGATGTATTTCAGACTTCTGATGCTTGTATTCTTTCATCATGCAGTTATACAAACAGTTAGCACTTTGAACGTGAAAGTTCATTTGTGACTGCAGTTTGTCTTTAAACAGCTACACGTAACTTAGGATCTTTTTATCCATCCATCCATCTAGTGATGAGAGGACCGGTTCGTTTTATTCACCCGCCACCAGCGAACCGACTCATGAACGACTCCTTCGGTTCTGTATTTTTTAATCACTCGTTCTTTGGCTCGGGGGGTATGTGCAGATATTCATAAGTTTACTTATATAGCACATTTGAAACAACCAATGGGCTGAACAAAGAAAACAAATTTAAAGTAAATAACAAATGAAAATAAATGAAAACAATAAACATAATAATAATAAAGGAGTTGCGGCACAATAGACGATGAAATCATGAGTTCAAGCTCAGCTCGAATTGAATGCCAACGAGAAGAGGTGTCTTTAGCAGTGACTTGAAAGTTTCTGGGTTCAGAGCAGTTCTTATATGAATAGGTTAATTGTTCTAGAGAATTGGGGCAGCCATCTCAAAGGCTTGGCCACCTCTATTTTTGTGCCTGGATCTTGGTCGACCTCAGTGCTCTAACTGGAGTATGGTGATGCAAGAGGTCCGCCAAATAAGGAGGCGCCAGCCCACTGCAGAGGCACTGCAATCACTGCAGAGTCACTGCACTCACTGCAGAGTAACCGCAGTCACTGCGCTCACTGCAGAGTCACTGCACTCACTGCAGAGTAACCGCAGATTCACCGCGCTCACTGCAGAGTCACTGCGCTCACTGCAGAGTATCCGCATATTCACCACGCTCACTACAGAGTCACTGCACTCACTGCAGTGTCACCACGCTCACTGCAGAGTCACCGCAGATTCACTGCGCTCACTGCAGTCACTGTGCTCACTGCAGAGTATCCGCAGATTCACCATGCTCACTACAGAGTCACTGCACTCACTGCAGTGTCACCGCGCTCACTGCAGAGTCACTGTGCTCACTGCAGAGTATCCGCAGATTCACCACGCTCACTACAGAGTCACTGCACTCACTGCACAGTCTGTGGATTTGGTGCTCAGGTCATATAATGGTTAAACAAATATTCTTATATTAATCACTTGTTTATTGGGTCTCTGCTTTTGCTGCGCAGACTGAGGCCTCCAGTTTAACTGGAAGAGGCTCTTTTCTTCATTGTGCCAGGTGGAGTTTGGTCGTCAGTGTATTCCTACCAAAAAGGAATCAACAACTTTTCTGATTTAAGTCATTTATGAATCATAACGTCCATCCACTCTCTGGCGTCAGTTCCTCCAGTGTCTCAGGTTTTTTTTCCCTCTGTTTTATATCTTGGTAAACTGAATGTCTTTTGAGTTTTGGACTCTTGGTCGGAGAAAACAAGACATCTGAAGACTTCACTTTGGACTCTTAGAAGTTAGTGATGTACATTTTTCATGGGTAATTGACATTTGATAGATTAAATAATCCTTTCATCAAAATAAATTGTTTCTCGTCATATATAATCATCAGATATCAATGAATGTAGACCTTTGTCATGTAAAATGTTTTTTTGAACACTTTAACTCAGAATGAAACTGATTAGGGGAAAGATTAATATGTATTTTTTTATGTTGATGTTTAAACCTCTTTATCCCATGACCTCAAAGTCCCTCCTATCCTGTACCATCAGCTACTGTTGACAAGATAATGACAATAATTTCAAAACATAATGATGACAATTCGTGAAAAAGGACAAAATGACAAAAAAAGTATAAATCCTTTAAACAGGCTTCCTATGCAGTATGGAAAAGCATGAAATTTGAATTTAGTAATTTAGAATAGAACAATATTTGTTTCCAGACTAGGGGCCTTTTCTGTTTTCTAAAATATAAAATTCAGAATTTCTAAAAATAAATTGATCATACAAGCAGAGTGAGCTCTGCCTCAAATGCCTTATATCTACCAAATCCAGACATCCACCACCAAAAGAGTCTGAAAGAAAATGCAGCAATATCTTTGAATTGCATACACACATAGCATCACAAATAACCAAATACTAAGCACTAATATAGAGTACGCTCTACATGCTCTGCATGTGAAGTATTGCGAGGTGACTTCTGTTATGATTTGGCGCTATATGAATAAAATTGAAACTGAATAAAATGCATTGAACTTGGTTTTGGACTTAGTCGATTTGTGTAAGTTACAGCAGCTAGCTACAATCTTAAATGGTAAATGATCTCACTCATATAGTGCTTTTCAACCTTCACGTCTTTATTTGGCTACATAGTCAGACTGTAACATACATTCAGTCAACAGTTGGATTTTAAAACCACTTATTTACATAATAAACATTCAGCTATTTCTACTCAGAAAAAATCTACCAAGAATTGTGGAAAAGTATGGAAGTCTAATTGGAAAATGTGTAGGAACCCTGTTTTAAGTGCTCAGGGAGCCTTTTAAGATCATCATACAGACCCCTGGTGGTGATCATTTCCGCTTTAATTCTCCTCGCCATTCACAATGCAAAGTCTAATATTCTTTAATTTATTATTTGGTGGTTCTTCATTGATGGAAACCCAAAAATAGTCGTCCAGCTGTCTAAAGCTGATGGCCCCAGACCTTTTTACTACCAGGATAGATTTGCTTCAGGGAGTGTTTGGTTTCCTCCACTTATATATATTTTCCTTTTTCCATTGTAGTTTTTTCTCCCTTTTTAATTTTTAATTTCTTTTCAACGTTTCCTGGTCTGGTTATCCCTGAGTAAAAGAAACTCAAAAGTCGCTTTTAATTATACACTTTTTCTTTTCATATTCATTTTAGTTTTCTCTGTAAATTATATTATTTACATCCACCATAGTTACTCGACCCTCTGTGTCAAACATTCAGTAGGTTATGAAACGTAGAATAAGAAAATAAACTCACCACATTCACCATAATAATCATCAGTCAGTGTATTTTATTGGCAGTTCATTAGTGAAAGTAAAGCAACCAAACTGACTTTTTAATATATCTATATCTAAACTCACAATTTTATGATTTTCATTTTCATCATTTTGTTTATACTTTGCCGAATCTCTTGCATTTTAATACCATAAATTATGGGATGCAGCAGAGGAGGGATGACAAAGAAATTGATACATGTGAAAATATTCACTGCTTTTGGGACTTCATGACTCATACGATTATAAATGACACCAAAAAAGGACGCCACCGAGAAATTAATAAAGGTCACTACATGAGGGGTTAGGGTCTGCAGAGCTTTCCTCTGAGACTCCTTTGAGTTTTTTAGAATCACCATGAAAATATGACCATATGACAGAATGACTAGAAAACAAGGGAAAACGATTACACAGATGGCGCAGCACAGGCCATACACGCTGATCAGAGTCGTCTTTTTACAGGAAAGGTTTGCAATCGCCAAACTGTCACACAGAAGTTTATCAACTGTGTGTCTGCACAGCCTGAGTCTGGACGTCAGATAAACCTGGACGGCTGAGGAGGAGCTGAGGAAAAAATAAACCACCGCCAGCATCAGTTTGACTTTAGCCGGCGTCATGATGGAGTGGTACAGCAGAGGTTTACAGATGGAAACGTACCGATCGTAGGCCATCAGCGCTAAGATACAAAATATACAGCCGCTGTACACGTTGGTGAAAAACACCTGTGTTAAACATTCCTCAGGGGAAGACTCCTGCTTGTTCGCTGTGAGGTGTTTGATAATGTTCAGACACACAGGCGAGCTGCCTATCACTCCGCTCAGAGACAGATTGACCAACAGAACGTACATCGGTCTGTGAAGGCGAGACTCGGCACAAACAACCAGAACGAGGAAAAGGTTAATACACAAACCTGTAATGTAAAGTACAGAGATGCAAATGACAAGCGCAAAGTTATACAGACCAAGAGAGCTGTAGATTGTAAACGTGAGGACCATAGACACAGAGCTGTTCATAGTGAAACATTCAAAATAACAGATACATACAATAATTATCTCAAATAATGCAAAAAACTTTCCTTCACCTTTTCCCAACCTTCTCTGATTCTTACAGTTCAGAACAGGAAAGCAGATGTTTGGTTAGATGTGACAACTGAGCTGGTGTTAATGTCCCAGCCTGCATTGTGTGTGAGATCAGCCTGATGCCTTTTCATCTTCCTCCTCCTCCTCCTCTGAATGACCTCGATAAGAGTTCAATTCAATTCAATTCAATCACAACAAAAGTCATCTCATGACACTTTACAAATAGAGCAGGTCTTGACCGACTCTTTGTAATGTTATTACAGAGACCCAACAGTTCCCACCATGAGCAAGCACTTTGGCGACAGTGGCAAGGAAAAACTTCCTTTTAAGAGGCAAAAACCTCGAGCAGAACCAGACTCTAGGTGGGGGGGGTCATCTGCTTTGACTGGTTGGGTTTGAGAGAGAGAGAGAGAGAGAGAGAGAGAGAGAGACAGAGAGAGGGAGGGAGGGAGAAAGAGAGAGTGGGAGAGACAGACAGACAGACAGACAGACAGAAAGAGACAGAGACAGAGAGATAGACGTAGAGACACAGATAGACAGACCGACAGACCAACAGACAGACAGACAGACAGGCAGAGATGTATGGCAGCACTAGCAGTAGAAATAGCAGCTATAATTATAATAATACTGAAATGACTGATAATAGTAGTTACATCTGTAATAATAGCTGAGATTAATAATAGCAATAACAGCTTTAATAGTAACAGAACTACGACATAATACAAACATAATAACTGTAGTGATGAGAGTCAGGCAGGCCCATTGCAGCAGCACCCAGGCGTACCAGGACCACGATCCACAGGAACCTGCGAGACGACAAAGCACAAAGAAACTCCAGGAAGATATAAAGTTAGTAACATGCATTGGACTGTGATGAATGTGCAAAGATGGAGAGGGAGAGGAGGAAAGCTCAGTGCATCATGGGAAGTCCCCCAGCAGTCTAGGCCTATAGCAGCATAACTAGGGGGCTGGTCCAGGCAGGCCTGAGCCAGCCCTAACTATGAGCCTTATCAAAGAGCAAAGTTTTAAGCCTACTCTTAAAAGTAGAGAGTGTGTCTGCCTCCCGGACCCAAACTGGGAGCCGATTCCACAGGAGAGGAGCTTGATAGCTGAAGGCTCTGGCTCCTGTTCTGCTTTTGGAGACTCTAGGAACCACAAGCAACCCTGCATTCTGGGAGCGGAGTGCTCTAGTGGGGTAATAGGGTACTATGAGCTCTTTAAGATATGATGGTGCCTGACCAGTAAGAGCTTTGTAAGTCAGGAGAAGGATTTTAAACTCTGTTCTGGATTTTACAGGGAGCCAGTGCAGCGAAGCTAATACAGGAGAAATATGATCTCTTTTCCTGGTTCCTGTCAGTACACGTGCTGCAGCATTCTGGATCAGCTGGAGAGTCCTCAGGGACTTATTGGGACAGCCTGGTAATAAGGAATTGCAATAATCCAGCCAAGACGTGACAAATGCATGGACTAATTTTTCTGCATCTGTTTGAGACAGGATCTTCCTGATGTTTCAATGTTACGGAGGTGAAAGAAGGCAATCCTTGAAGTTTGTTTTACGTGGGAGTTAAAGGACATGTCCTGATCAAAGACAACTCCGAGATTCCTCACGGTGGCGCTGGAGGCCAGGGCAATGCCATCTAGAGTAACAATATCATTAGATACTGTGTTTCTGAGGTGTTCAGGGCCAAGAACAATAACTTCTGTCTTGTCAGAGTTCAACATCAGATAATTGCAGGTCATCCAGGTCTTTATGTCCTTAAGGCATGCTTGGAGCTTGGCTAACTGATGAGGTTCTTCTGGCTTGATCGATAAATATAGCTGGGTATCAGCCGCATAGCAATGAAAATGTATGGAGTGTTTTCTAATAATATCTCCTAAAGGAAGCATATATAAGGTGAATAGTATTGGTCCAAGCACAGGACCTTGTGGAACTCCGTGACTGACTTTGGCGTACATGGAGGATTCATCGTTAACATGTACAAACTGAGATCGATCTGATAAATACGCCTTAAACCAGCTTAGTGCGGTTCCTTTGATGCCAATTAAATGTTCCAGTCTCTGTAATAGGATATGATGGTCAATGGTGTCGAATGCAGCACTAAGATCTAACAAAACAAGTATAGAGACAAGTCCTCTGTCTGATGCAGTTAGAAGGTCATTTGTAACTTTCACCAGTGCTGTCTCTGTGCTATGATGAGCTCTGAAACCTGAGTGAAAGTCCTCAAGCAACCTATTGTCATGTAGAAAGTCACACAGCTGGTTGGCGACTGCTTTCTCAAGAATCTTGGAGGGAAAGGGAAGGTTAGATATAGGTCTATAGTTGGCTAAAACCTCTGGATCAAGAGTGGGCTTTTTAAGAAGAGGTTTAATTACAGCTACTTTAAAGGACTGTGGTACGTAGTACGAAGAGGTGTCTGTTTTTATAAAGCTCGGATATCCATCTCTGGTTTCTTCCTCTGACGTCAGAGTATCTGGGCAGCGGCATGTGCAGTCTGCAACGGAGGCTGAAGACTTGCTTTTGCATTCGTTTTTCATTGTTTTTCAAATTGTGCATCATGAATTAGTCATATTAAATAAATGTAACTTGTCTCCATGTGTTATTAGGTGGAAAAGGTAAGCAGCAAAGCAGAAGGCAGCACAATGTTGTTTCTAATGTTCTTGCCTGATGAAATGTGTAGTTCATAATTTACTGTAAATTCTAAAATAGTGTCTGGGGCCTTTATTTATGTCACCTGCAGAGAGAATCAGGCTTTTATTTCTCATTTCCATGTCTGTTTTATATTTGGTCATATTTCAGTAAGAGTCCTCCCTGTTTTTGGATCTGCTACTGTTTTAATTTGCTGTTGATTCAAACTCAAAACGTCCTCATTTGCCTATTGTCATGATCTGTGAGCAACACACATCTCCTCTTAGAGGTTCCATGTGGAGTTTTCAGAAAGTCCTTGTTTTTAGTGACACTGGTGGCCGTGAAGTGAACCGCAGTCAGCGTCCTGTTGCTCGTGTCCGCAGTCTGGAGGCGAGCGAGCCGAAACAGTGAAGTGACCCCCAACTGATTTACAGTCATATTTAGAATAACGTTACTGTCTGTAATATTCCTGTATTTTATGCTACATATGGTAAATGGGAATCAATACACCTTTAAGGCCCCTTTACACAGTTTGTGCTGTCTGAGATGAAAGTTGACAGTTGTGACAAACATGGTCAAATCTTTGGTCATCAGTCCGTTGGTCCTAGATCTCACTGTGAGATTGACCAAAGACAACCTGCAGAAAAGTGTTGAGTGTCAGAAATTTAGGACCAACTTGTCACAATGTGACTGCTGCTTCGACCCATGACAACAACCAACCAATCAGAATATGACATGAAATGATGCAGAATACAATACGACTCACCACACATTCATCGTACAATCGGACAAACTGATATTGTACAGTTTGTACACCAAACTTTAACTTTTTTTACTGAATTTATCATCCAGTCCAGAAGTAAGTGGTAATGCAGCTGAAGCTGTTTGGTAACTGGCAAAAACACCAGAAGAAGAAGAACGACACTCTAGCAGTTTAGTTACAACAATAACAGTTTAGCTAGCAGCTATCCATAAGCTAACAAAAAGACATGGGGCGTAGACACGGTTGAGCAGGTAGATGATGGCATCCTCAACTCCAAGTCAGGGCTGATTGGTGAAAATGGGGTCTTTTGTGCTTAGTTCTAAGTAGCAAATGTTAGCGTGCTAACATGCTAAACTACGATGGTGAACATAAACATCAAGCTGCTAGCATTGTCGTTGTGCCCATGTTAACATGCTGATGTTAGCATTTAGCTCAACTATAGCCTCACAGAGCTCTTAGCCTTGTTTGCATCAATGTGATGTGTGATGACCCCTGAGGTCATCTTGAAGGCAGCTCTAAGTGGTCTATTTCTATTGGTTGTGTGAGTGGCTGCTTGGTGTGATCAGGAGCACCTGTGGGCCCCAGTGTTCCCAGGTTATTAAAGAGCTGGCTGATTTGTAATCACTCTCTGCTTGCCTCCGCAGGTAACACATGGTTTTGGTTTTGGTGTTTTAGTTTACGTCTGTTAGGATTTTGGTTTGCATTTGCAACACTTGCACAGACATGATTCACGCATGCATCATTCACACACCACTGACTCTATTGATTTTCATACCCCATATTATCTTTGGCTTTAATTGGATTTGATTTAAATTAATAAAAAATAAGCTTTAATCTTTAATCCTTTTGTTGTGGCCATCTTGAGCCAGGTCATAACAGATGACATTACCATCTGGGTATTTTATCCAGTTTCTCAATTGATTTCCCATTGTATCCATATTGCCCTCTTACTTTGCGGTATATAAATATTTATATAACCCTATATTTATATATATATAATATATATATATATAGGTTTGTCATAGCAATGATGACTTTTTTTAGTGACAATGGCATCAACAGATCAAAACATGTCTTGATGTCACTTACTCTCGTCACAGCAAATCTTGTGATCCCAGGGGTCATTTTGATGACCTTTGCAGCAGCTGCCCTGCCATGTACATCAGGAGGTACTGAGCTCCAACAGATGTTACCACCCAGGAGTGGGAGCAGCTTCAGCACCGGTGACCTCCTCATCAGACTCATCAGATGTGTCTGTGCCTTCTGGTTGATACTCCACATCGTCTTCCTCCTCAGAGACCTTCTCATCCGTATCGCTATGCTGCTCTGTGTCCTCTGCCTCATTTTCAGTAAAGATATGATCCAGAGCTTGGCTTACTGTAATTCTTCTTCTCATTTTTGCATGCTGCAAACTGGAGATGTGTTCTCTGCAAGTCACCAACTCTAAAGTGAATTGGCCTTACATGTCTGGACATGTCTGTCTTTGTTTGTTTTGTTTGTTCAGGGAAGGAGACAAACAGGTAAAGAGAGAAGCCCCTAACTAAAGCTCAAGTGGTTGGGAGAGGAGCTGGCTGTTGGCTGATAGTGTGTTTATGATTTCAGTTTTGGCACTAATCATTGTTTTATAATCTTATATTATAACTGGGTCGAAACCGACCCTAACAACACAAAGGTCATAATTTTCATCAGAGCATTTTATCATTTAGTGAAATTGTTTTTTTAAATTTTATTTTGTTTTGATAGAAGTTCCTGACAAAGTCAAAAAGCCTTGATGCAATAAACAAATTTATGTGCTACTTTTATACGTTTAAAACCTAAAAACGGGTCGTGCCGACCCTAACACAAGAGGAAGGTTAAATAAACATTAAACTTGAAATTTGAAGCTATAAAATACTGTTCACTCTGCAGCTATTGAACAAGCTGTAGAAAGCCATCTGTCAGGAGCTTTAGCTCATAGCTATCATATGACAGATAATGTGGTGTTAGAGGAGAGGACCTGTCCTCAGGAAAACAGAAGTGTCCAGGTCTTCTTTGTTTGTCCCAGTCATTGTAGTTGTGCCCAAAAAGCCCGGAAGAAAGAAATGAAAATTTAGAACCTTGAACTGATTGTTTGCTAATTCTTTCCTTCAAAGCAAACAAAAGGATGGTGGCTGCTTGGATCTATGCTGACAGATGCTAACTGCCTGCTGACGACTGGTTCTTCTACTTGCAAACGTATAAAGTCAATTTCTCAATTTCATGATGCGAGGTGTTTTCTAAAGCTGTTGTAAAACTTGATCTTTACTATTATGGATGTGTCAATCTTGAATTTTCCCTGTATTTACAAAAGCAAAAGTAAATTTACTTTACTTTCATTTGATTACGAAGTGCATGGTAAAGCGCATTAAAGCACACAGAATATCTGATTAAATAAAATCAAAGCAAATAAGTCAATCTGTAATTTTCAAATAATTATTATAGATATAATAAATAAAATACTTGTTCATATAATGCAGATTTTGTGAAGTGGGTGTGAATGTTTCAGAAAGTTGTAATTGTCAGACACAGCTGGCAGCTATTGAAGGTCTGTCTGCTTTGTGTATTGTCAAGTTTTTCTTTTTGCCTCTGTGGATGCTCATCTTTGATTTGCACAGATCATACTTATCTAATGAGCTTTTTTTTTCCTGAAAAGGGGGGTCTCAGAACAAGACTGTTTAAAAGGCAAGTAAGGACTGTGTAAATGCAGAGGCACCCAGCTGCTTATCTGACAGACACACCAGCACCACTGTGCCACGAGACTGTGGAAAGGCTTATACTGAAAAGCTGCCATGAATGGAAACTGGGAGAGCAAAACAAACAGTGCACACACCTAGGCTGAGTCCCATCTTACCTGGAATTCATATAAGGAAAGTTCATCCATGAAATCTACACCTTCGACGTCTGTTAATGATGCATGTCATGTGATTAGATTTGTTGCCCATGGGGATGACCCTTCACTAGATGCATAACCTGTAAGCACGGCTTGTGCCAGTATAAATGGCAGATAAACTCTCTTGAACTTAAACAACAGAAAAAAAATAGATGGTGTACAGGAGTGCAGCGGTAAAGTTCTGATCCATCCATCACAGCTAAGACCTACAGTTTTACTACCGCAATTCAAAGAAACTACACATAGTATTGTATAATTTCAAGAAATTTTTAAAAAGTATTGTGATGACTACAGGAGGAGTCACTGCACTACCTATTGCTAATATATCCTTTTAAAAGAGAAACAACAAATCTGCAGAAAAGAAAGATAATTGTTCATTCTTTTGGACTCCTGAATTTTGATTATAAATGAAATGAAATGAAGTGTTGAAACAAGTTTATTGCAATGACTTTAAAGGTATAAACAATAGCTTATAAGCCCTACCCTTCTCACATCACAAAATTTAAAAACGTATAGGCTCCTATATATTACACAGTCCAGATAATAGACCGACTTTACCAACCATAAGGCCTTTAGACAAGAGAAGCGTTCACCTTGAGAGCTTCTTTAGGGATTTTAGGTTTAGTATCAAAAAACCTCAAAGATTCAAACCACATTTATCTACATGTTTATTTTTACATGATTTATTTTTTACACATTTAAAACACACATTACACAGTTACCATTAGATGACAGATGACACACAGTAAGTCTTCTACATTCTTTTACCAAAAGAAAGACTTTTGCATATGTTGCGGATTTTGGACATATTCAGTCCATACAGTACAGGGTTGAAGAGCGGCTGGCATGTAAGCCAGTATAATGATAAAAAAATGCGCAACACAATGGGCACACTGCTCATATCAAATCTGGCCTGCACTATTTCAAAGAAAGCCCCAAAAGAAAAGTTGAGCAGGGAAGCGAGGTGAGGCGTGCAGGTACTGACTGCTTTCTGTCTGGTCTTTTTGGAGCCAGAAAAACACACTTTAAGTATCCTCATATAAGTGTAAAGAATTAAAAGTATAAGAGCAAAGATTACTGTAAACAAGTAAACAATTCCATAAAGGTTGTTGACTGTAGTGTCAGAGCAGGCCAGTTTAACGATGGCGTAGTTGTCACAGTACACTTTTTGAATCGTGTTTCCACACAGCTGTAAAGGGACACTCAGAGACATCATGACAACTGTGGCAAGTACACTGTATAACCATATGAATGCAGTAAGGATTGCAACCCTGCTGGATGTCATACGTGTGTTATATTGTAGAGGGTAACAGATAGCAAGGTATCTGTCATAAGACATGACCCCTAAAGTGAAAAATTCTGCACTTCCGTAGAAATGTACACAATAAATCTGAAGGAAACAAAACAAAGCAGAGACAGTGTGAACGTCAGAGAGGATCTGGACCAGAAGGAATGGGAACAACCCTGTACTACCATACAGCTCATTTACAAACAGGCCGCACAGAAACAGGTACATAGGTTCATGTAAGCTTCTGTTCATGCAGATAACCACAATGAGCAAAAGATTGGAACTAACTATTAACACATATAACGACATGACAATCATGAAAAACAAGTATTTAAAAACTCCAGTGTCAAAGTAGGCAACCAGTGTGAAATGAGAAACCTGAGTAGAGTTCATCATGATCCTTCATTTGGTTCATTGAGCGATCATAACGTTATGCAGTGGATAAACTAATATTCATTATTATGTGACATTTTGTTATAGATTTGTAAAGAATTAGTTTACACTTTTAACGTATGTGAAGCTAAAGCATTAATCACACATTAACAGAATTCATGGCAATAACAGTAAACTGATTCATTCATCATTATGAAAACAAACAAGAAAAATGACCCAAACTTACCATTCCCCTACATAAAAAGTATATGATATAAAGATATACAACCTTACAAGACACAGGTGAATGTCAGCATTTCATAGCTGCTGTAGTTATACTGAGTCCCTCCTAACTGAGCTGAAACTCACTCACACTTCTTCTGCTTCTTTTAACATTTTCCAGTCGGTTGACACCCACAGCATCAGGCTGACCTCATTATCAAAGGAACCACTGATCGTTGTTGATTCCTGATGTCAGGTAAGAGAGCAAACTGCCGTCTCAGGACGCTATGGTAACGTTTCCCAAGGAGTACATGAGCACAGTGAAAAATGTTCAAGTAAACAGTTTATTTCTTACATATTTATACTGTGTGTGCTTCTCCTTGTGTGCAATTATAATGTGAAAACCAGTGGAAGACTATAGAAGTGGAAGACCCAAGTATCCAGGGACTCGGCATGGGCGTTAAAATATTCACAAAACTTTTTAAAACAATGAAACTGATTTTTGGAACATTTGAAACATAGAAAACAGCTTTTCAAACACTGACCACTCATCACAGAAACCTACTGTGATTGGCGCATTGCGGATTGTGGATTGTGGGATTTTGTGTAGTTTTTGAACCAGCTTTTGCTTCTAGTTTTATTAATATCACTGAGTCTTAATCTCAGTCAACATGTAATAGGCCCCACACACATCAGAGGACATACTCTGGACCTTGTTTTTGGTCTTGGTTTAAAGGTTGAGTGTGTCTTTTCTGAGGATATTTTCATTTCAGATCATAATTGTGTTTTATTTGACTTTTCTTTTAATTTGGATAGTGAAATCAACTGTAGCATCCTGAACCATCTCTCTGCTGCTGCCTTTTATAACAGCCCTGTTATTATGTCTTATAGTGATCTTTTAATGAGCACTTTCAGTCCTGGATAAAGTAACTCCTACAAAGACTAGATTGGCTCCTCTGACTAATTCCTCCCATTGGATGAACGACAGTATTCGCTCTTTTAAACAAACCTGTCTTAAAATAGCGTTTGTGGAAACAGAAATAACATCTACAAGTTCACTACCAGTATTTAAAAGAACGTTTAACAGATAGTAATAACATGGTTACAGATGCCAGAGCTACATACTTCTCTAACCTTGTATCAAATAGTTGAAGTAATCCCAAAATCTTGTGCGACACCATCAGTAACATTGTCTCTCCTGCATCACCTGCTGTTCCAAATACTTCATTTAGTGAGTACAACAAATGTCTCTCCTTTGTTGGTAAGATAAATGACACACAAAGACTCCAATTTCATTATAAGAACTCACAAATCTGGTTAGTACTATGAACAGCTCCTCTAATCCCCTTGACATTTTACCCACTTCTTTGTTAAAAAATGCTATCGATTCCAATGGTCCGTGTGTGCTCTTTATTAGGGATGTCAATGGTTAATTGGTTGAATTGATTGGTGAATATTTTTGACCTGTTATGCATGTCGGTCAATAGGTTAATTTGCATACATACTCAGCTAACGGCTTTGCTAGCTAGCAGCCTGAAGTTAAAAATGAATTGCGCTAAAGGAAGCCTGGTGTGGGACCATTTCCTCCAGAAAGGCAACAGAGTCAAATGTAGATCATGTGATGCTACTCTTCAGTTCAGTAGTAGTACTAGCACTATGCTGTACCACATTAAGAACAAGTACCCAGCTACCATGTCCGAGGACGGCTCGCAGCCAAAGATCCCGTCACTGCTAGCCGGGGGGAGAAAGAGTGATTGAATGATTGAGACCGATACGCTACCGATCAGTGTGGTAGATGGCCAGGGATTCAAAGTTTGGTACCTTCAGCCCGAGTGTGTTATGCCATTGAGAGCTACTGTGACTAAATGCATTGATAAACACTTTGAGGAGGAGAAGGATGAGCTAAAAGTCAAGCTAGCCACGGCAGACAAGCTAAGTTAGCTCTGACCACCGACTGCTGGACAGATCTCACAAATGAAAACTACATGACCATTACCTTTGTTGTTGGCCTGCATCCACGATAACTTTAAAAACATTGTGGCAGCTAACTCGCATCCCCTGGGGCTCTGTGTGACGTTATGCGCGAACATTCGACCATCAACAACGGCGTCAATGTTTGTCTCGTGATCGTTGCTGCTGGGAGGCTGGTGAAGCACTTCACCCCCCCACCACCGTGGCACTGAAAGCCGGACTAAAAGGAACGCGCTTCTTGAATTACACGTCATTTTGTTTTTTTCTTAAAAAACAACTGGTTAGTTACCGGTTAATGGGTGACAGGCTATCGAAAGCTAAATTAACTGAAACTGACATGTCCCAGCTAATTTAAAAAAAGGCAGCTGTTCAACCACCTCTCAAAAAAAATAATCTGGACCCTTCTTTGACCCAGAACTACAGGCCTGTTTCTAATTTATCTTTTATAGCTAAGGTCTTAGAAAAAGGGGTTTCTAAGCAGCTTACAGCTGTTTTAGATGAGCACATCATACAGGCTGGTTTCTGTCATTTTCATTCAATAGAAACAGCTCTTCTCAGAGTTTCAAATGACCTGTTAATGCACGGTGATGCAGGAGAATCTTCTGTATTGGTAGGCAGTGAGTGGGTATCTCTGACAGGTATGGAGAACCAATCCAAAGCTGACTCAGACAGGACCTTCTCAGTTACAGTTCATAATTATACCTCATCAACTGAACCTCTGTTTTGTGCATTCCCCAAGGTTCTGTCCTGGGCCCGATGCTGTTTGCATTGTACTTGCTTCCTCTTGGGCAGATAATAAGTAATTTTAAAGGTATCTCATTCCATTCTGAAGCTGACAACAGTCAATTATACATTTTGTTTTAGCCTCAAAGTGTTTCAAAACTGAATTGCATAAACTCTATAAAAGATTTGATGGCAGATAATTTTCTATAGCTAAATACTGACAAAACTTAAGTTCTTATTTCTGCAACAGAAGGCGTTGTCCTTGCCTGGGTCCAGACCTTTCAATCCACCCACTCCACCGAGTCGACTGCTTCTGGTCTGGCATCATGACATGGAACAGCTTTTTCTCGGTTGGAAAGCGATCGATCCAATGAGTACCACAAAGGGACTAATGCTGTTGACAAGCTGTTGTCAAGCGTTGTCAAGATTCAGGCAGATACGTTGGTCTCTAGTGATTGGTTAGGGGAAATCGAACCCCCCCCCACCCCCCCATGGAAATCAGTTAGAGTGGAGGCAATGACAGACTGAAGATAGAATCGGAGTAAAACAAGTTGACATTTGTATCAGGCACATTCCCGAGGGTGATGGAAAGTCTTGGCTTCTTCTGTTAAACCTACCCTACGTAATCTAGGTGTTTCTATGGGCCAGGCTCTGAGTCTTGACCTGCTTGTAAATTGTTGATTTGCATCTGTTCCTGCCAGCTGAGAAACAATGCAAAACTCATGATACATGCATTTATTTTCGTGATTACTGCAATTGCCTTTTTGCCTGTCTTAGGAAGACATCTCTGATGTGCTTACAAGTGCTCTTAAATGCTTAAATGCCAATCTTCTGAACAAGTCCGCCAAAAGGTCTCATGTAACACCAATCCTGATGTCTTTACACTGGCTTCCCATGAAATTCAGAATCCAGTTTAAGATTTTTGTAATCACGTTTAGAGCCTTTCATGGTCAAGCAAGCATAATACCAGTAGAAATATGTGATCTGTCTAATCAGGGTCTGTTCCTCACTCCAGGCCCAAAGTAGACTGTGCTTTTGAGGTTGTAGCTCCTAAACTTTGGAACTCTCTCCCATTGGACTTTAGATCTGTAGACACTGTGGACACATTTCAAAAAGCAGCTCAAAAACACTTTTTTTCTTTTGGCTTTTGTTTAATTTATTTTTGTTTTGAGTCTTGGTTTTAGCTGGTCGCCTGCATTTAATGTCTGTTACTCTGTCCCTTATTTTCTTTTCTTTTTTTTGTGAAGCACTTTGTGATGTCTGCTCTTGAAAGGTGCTGTATGAATACAATCATATTTTAATACTGAATATTGATTATTCCTAGCCAATGTCGAATCAATCACCCTACTTCCAATTTTGTACAAATGATGAATTATCATAATTAACTATTCTAAAATCCTTTAAGCCATTATTACTACAGCAGAGATGGCCAACAGGCTGTAGACTTGTAGGCCTGAGCCTTGCATGCTGGAAGATCTATGATAAGAAATGATAAGATAAACTTTATTTATCCCACAGCGGGGAAATTTACAAGTCACAGCAGCAAAGACAGAAAGGTGCAGAAACACACAGCAGACAAGCACTGTGTCAATAAGAATCAGAAGTATTTAAAAAAAAAAAAACAATATACATATAATAAATACAGATATAAAAAATATGGGGAACAAAATAAATATACAGTTGTGCTCATAAGTTTACATACCCTGGCAGAATTTGTGAAATATTGTCCATTTTTTTAGAAAATATGTTTGATCATGGAAAAACTTTTCTTTCATTCAGGGTTAGTGGTCAGACGAAGTTATTTATTGTCACACAATTGTATTTGCTCTTTTTAAATGATAATGACAAGTTGAATCACCCAAACAGCCCTGATCAAAAGTATACATATCCTTGACGTTTTGGCTTGATAATATGCACACAAGTTGACACAAACAGGTTTAAATGGCTAGTCAGGGTAACTGTCCACACCTGTCACCTGTTTGCATGTAATTAGTGTCTGTGTATAAAAAGTAAGTGAGTCTCTGGGCTCCTGCACATTTCCTCTAGTGCTGCACTGACTTTGCTGGATTCTGAGCCAAAGAACTGTCAAAGGACCTGCGAGAGAAGGTAGTTGAACTTTATAAAACAGGAAAAGGATATAAAAAGATATCCAAACATTTGAGAATGCCAATCAGTAGTGTTCAAACTCTGATAAAAAAGTGGAAAATAAGGGGTTCTGTTGATACTAAGCCATGGTCAGGTAGACCAACAAAAATTTCAGCCACAGCTGCCAGGAAAATTGTTCGGGATGCAAAGAAAAACCCACGAATAACTTCAGCTGACACACAGACTTCTCTACAGAAAAGTGGTGTGGCTGTTTCAAGATGCACAATACGGAGACACTTGAAGAAAAGTGCACGGTCGAGTTGCCAGAAGAAAGCCATTACTATGCCAGTGCCACAAAACAGCCTGCTTACAATATGCTAAACAGCACCTGGACAAGCCTCAAAGCTTCTGGAACAAAATCATTTGGACTGATGAGACTAAGATTGAACTTTATGGTCACAACCATAAACGTTATGTTTGGAGGGGCGTCAACAATGCCTATGATGAAAAGTACACCATGGAGGTGGATCGCTGATGGTTTGGGGGTGTGTGAGCTACAGCGGCACAGGGAATTTGGTCAAAATTGATGGCAAGATGAATGCAACATGTTATCAGAAAATACTGGAGGACAATTTGCACTCATCAGCCCAGAAGCTGCGCATGGGACGCACTTGGACTTTCCAACATGACAATGATCCAAAACACAAGGCCAAGTCGACCTGTCTTTGACTACAGCAGAAAAAAGTGAAGGTTCTGGAGTGGCCATCACAGTCTCCTGACCTCAATATCACTGAGCCACTTTGGGGAGATCTCAAATGTGCAGTTCATGCAAGACAGCCCAAGAATTTACAGGACCTGGAAGCTTTTTGCCTAGAAGAATGGGCAGCTTTAACATCTGAGAAAATAAAGGGCCTCATCCACAACTATCACAAAAGACTACAAGCTGTCATTGTTGCTAAAGGGGGCAATACACAGTACTAAGGGTATGCAAACTTTTGAACAGGGACCATCTCAGTATTTTCTCTATTGTTATGCTTTATTTAATGATTGTTCTTTTTTTTTTTAGATGCCTCATAGTTTAGTTTGAATCCCATTTAAAATAAAATAAATATATTTTGCCTGATCATTCATGTTTTCATTAAAGAATGGTACACATTTTACAAATTCTGCCAGGGTATGTAAACTTATGAGCACAACTGTAAATATATACACAGAAAATATAAAATATGTGCATCTGGCTGGGTGTCTTAGAGTTTGCTTTTCTTTACAATGAGCATTGCAGCCTCACAATTAAAAATAAAAAAAACGTAGGAACAAGCTACATAGTCCAGACAATGGACTAGCTTAATCAACTGTAGGTCCTTTAAACATAGAAGATTTTATCCACATGTATAATTTGTCACATTTAAAACACACATTACACAGTTACCATTAGATGACAGATGACACACAGTAAGTCTTCTACATTCTTTTACCAAAAGAAAGACTTTTGCATATGTTGCGGATTTTGGACATATTCAGTCCATACAGTACAGGGTTGAAGAGCGGCTGGCATGTAAGCCAGTATAATGATAAAAAAATGCGCAACACAATGGGCACACTGCTCATATCAAATCTGGCCTGCACTATTTCAAAGAAAGCCCCAAAAGAAAAGTTGAGCAGGGAAGCGAGGTGAGGCGTGCAGGTACTGACTGCTTTCTGTCTGGTCTTTTTGGAGCCAGAAAAACACACTTTAAGTATCCTCATATAAGTGTAAAGAATTAAAAGTATAAGAGCAAAGATTACTGTAAACAAGTTAACAATTCCATAAAGGTTGTTGACTGTAGTGTCGGAGCAGGCCAGTTTAACGATGGAGTAGTTGTCACAGTACACTTTTTGAATCGTGTTTCCACACAGCTGTAAAGGGACACTCAGAGACATCATGACAACTGTAAGAAGTACATTGTATAACCATATGAATGCAGTAAGGATTGCAACCCTGCTGGATGTCATACGTGTGTTATATTGTAGAGGGTAACAGATAGCAAGGTATCTGTCATAAGACATGACACCTAAAGTGAAAAATTCTGCACATCCGTAGAAATGTACACAATAAATCTGAAGGAAACAAAAGGGAGCAGAGACAGTGTGAACGTCGGAGAGGATCTGAACCAGAAGGAATGGGAACAACCCTGTACTACCATACAGCTCATTTACAAACAGGCCGCACAGAAACAGGTACATAGGTTCATGTAAGCTTCTGTTCATGCAGATAAGCACAATGAGCAAAAGATTGGAACTAACTATTAACACATAAAACATCATGACAATCATGAAAAACAAGTATTTAAAAACTCCAGTGTCAAAGTAGGCAACCAGTGTGAAATGAGAAACCTGAGTAGAGTTCATCATGATCCTTCATTTGGTTCATTGAGCGATCATAACGTTATGCAGTGGATAAACTAATATTCATTATTATGTGACATTTTGTTATAGATTTGTAAAGAATTAGTTTACACTTTTAACGTATGTGAAGCTAAAGCATTAATCACACATTAACAGAATTCATGGCAATAACAGTAAACTGATTCATTCATCATTATGAAAACAAACAAGAAAAATGACCCAAACTTACCATTCCCCTATATAAAAAGTATATGATATAAAGATATACAACCTTACAAGACACAGGTGAATGTCAGCATTTCATAGCTGCTGTAGTTATACTGAGTCCCTCCTAACTGAGCTGAAACTCCTGGTTCTTTTAACATTTTCCAGTCGGTTGACACCCATAGCAGCAGTCTAACGTCATTATCAAAGGAACCACTGACTGTCGATGATTCCTGATGTCGGGTAAAATAGCTGTCTTTTGTGTATATATCATATAGATTTAGATGGATAAACGACTTGAAATTACGTAAAAATAACTGACATTAATTATCATCCGTTGCCAGTATCAAACTGAGGACATTGTAGTTATTGTTTATATAGTATTCGTCTTAACCACGTGGCCACCAGGACTACCTGTGGAAATCAGATATTCACAGGTAGATGTCTCCTGAAGATTGCAGATTTCTCTGTCATGTATATGGGAAACTGTGTTCATAATCAGCTTTTTAAGTATACAGGTGCATGGCAAAAGTCTGCAGATAGGAAAAGCAACAGTGGAGCGGTTGGATGAAACGAGAAACTATTAAGGGGCCAGTATACCTCGTCAGAACTGCTTTTCGGACAGTCGAATTGCTTCGGAAACTCCTGCCCCGGCACCTTTCCAACATTCAGGCCTACTTTATAACTCAGTGATAGGTCAGCTGTGCGAAGATGAGAAAGGAGCCAGGGTTTGAACTTCTCTGTGAGCTCTCTTTTCTTTATTCTTCACTATTTCTGTCAATTTTTATGTGAACAACAGAGTGTAACACTATGAATGTCTTTCAGGAGGGACTGAAAATATGTGCCATTATCCCCATATTTAACAATATCGTGTGTCCTCCCTCTCTACGACTGCAGGCTTTTCACCCCACCTAAGAGTGTGTCTGTTCTGAAAACACATTGTACAAACTAGTTCTGATCGAGTATACCCTGGCCCTTACAGAGTGGTGCGCCCTCTTATTTAACTTTCATCCAGAGTACTAAAACTGGGGGGGAAGAGCCAAAGAGTCTGGTTGCCTGTTCAATGGAAATCAGAATCTTGGGCGAGCGGCAGAGCCGAAGAATTCAGGGGGACAGCCTAGGGACTGTACAGCAGTCAAGCAGAAGTCCTCAGGTGGAGGTTCTGGGGACTGGACAGTGGCGCAAAATAAGACCTCAGTCAGACAGGCAGATGGGCGGAGTTGTTCTGGATGGCGACTAGGAGGTGGACGATGTAGATGTGACCACTGTGAGGTTCGGCAACGTGGTGGTGGCCGACGGCTGTGGCTCAGGGCAGGCAGATGACTGAACAGTTGAGATGGCCGACTGGGTGTCAGCAGAGCCGGCCAACAGGCTGTAGGCTTGTAAGATCTGGCTGTGCACCAGTTACAGCGATGGGCTGCGTGGCACTGAGAAACAGAGGCTGTGTGGTTCTGAAGATCATTCCATCATTCCAATTATATTTATATAGCGCCAAATCATAACAAAGGTCATCTCAGGACACTTTCCATATAGAGCAGGTCTACACTGTATTCTTATTTACAGAGACCCAACAATTCCCACCATGAACAAGCTCTTGGTGACAGTAGCAAGGAAAAACTCCCTTTTAACAGGCAGAAATCTTTAACAGAACCGAACTCTAGGTGGGCGGTCATCTGAATGGCATGGGTCTCGTCTCTCATCCATAGAAAACACTACGTCTGCTGGGTCCAGTCTTGGTCAGATTGTACTGTTACGGGGTGTGTACAAGTAAAGACACTCTGTAACAGATGACGCATTACAAGCTGCACCAGTGGTATGAAATCTTATATTCACTTCCTGTCTCCTAAGTGGTCGTGGTTGCCTCCCTACCGCCTTATTTTGTCGCTTGTTTCATCCATCTAATAATATTCTCTTTTTTCCTCCAAAAACAGTTAAATAATAATGATAATAGTAATAGCATAATAATAATAATAGCAAAGAAACACACGTTTCATTTCAGTTTTTACATTTAATTCAGCACCAGCAGCGAGACGTGATATCTGTGACAGAGTCAGGTCTCGAGCAAAGAATCAGTCATATGACTCTGAGTTCAGCCATCTCCTTTCTAAACCATCTCTGGCACAAGGCGACAAGGGAAAGGCCCCAATCCACAGTTGAACACAAAATAAAATGTTTAGACAGGACAGTCAGGTTCAGGTTCTGGTGGCTGAATTCAGGGGTCCTTTGTGTCACAGCAGGAGCTGTCATGGGTAGGTATGGGACCCAATTGCAGCACAGATACAGGCAGGTATGGTTGGTAATGACTTATTTTCAGCACGTGCAGGGAATAATGCAGACAGGTACTCCTGGAAACAATGCAGGTCTTGCTTCTGGTGCGTCGTGAGCTCAGCTCAGCAGAGCTGAACCAGGGTGGAGATGAGTACAGGGCAGGTAGACAGTTCTTGTACTCACAACAAAGTTCCGAGGGGAGCGGATGAGCCAACAGGTGAGTATGTGCACACGGTGGTAAGTGTGGCGATACTGAGAGAGTCTCCGATCCACTGAAAGCCACCGAGGAGAAGATGACTGAACTCACGCTGTGCAGAGAATCACCAAACAGCCCAGGGGAGAGGCAGACAGAAACCAGGAACGGAGATCGTGGTCGGGGGCGGAAGGCTGAGGTGATGTCCGGGGCAGCGACGAGGCAGGATGGTCAGAGGCAGGCAGGGTTGAAACCGGGAGATCAGTCCGAAAAACGCTGGAAAGTCTTGCATGAGGAACAAAGAACAATCTGGCAACACATTCATAATCACTTTTTAGAGGCTCTACAGACTGTGAGCAGTATTTCCCATACAGGGGCTGCACTTGTGCGGCCTGCCCAGGTAGATTAAGACCCGCCCAGGTAAATAAAATCTGAATTCCAATTTTTTTTCAATAAAGACGAGTAATTCATTTCATAATGCACACAGTGGAACTTCTGTCAAAATGGTTAATTTATCTGGACTAATTGCACACGTGGAATAGAAATTCTAGAGTGCGAGTGTGAAAAATCCCCAAGCACTCCTCTACCTGTCTCCATCTACCTGGATGGAAAATCCCCAACCACTCCTACCTGCCTCCCTCTTCCTGGATGGGCGGAGCCCAGAGTCTATATAAAACAGCCTCACATGTGGCATCCCTTTTCTCTGGAGAACAAAGGAGCATGCGGATACCTCATCCTTCAATCAAATGGTTTGAACTGAGTAAATGAAATGTGAGTTCCTTTTAAATGCATTTACAGTGATCTTAGTAGATCATTATTTATTTGTTGTGTTGATTAAGTTTCTGTTAAGTTATTTCCCGATTCCTAGGTTTATAGTTGTGTTTAAAGTTAAATTACCTTTGTTGAATTATTAATTATTAATCAGGGATCATGATGTCTAGTTTAATATTCTTCACCCTTTTCTTCTGTTGTCAGACAAACACAGCTCAAACCGCCTTAAATAAAAGTTTCAAATGGAACCTCCTGCATGTGCTCATCTGTCCTAACCGACACACCATTGAGTTGATAACATCCTTAAACCAGCCTCTCCTAAATAGTCCTGAATATTCTTCATGGTCCTTCGAGCCGGCGGAGCAGATCAATTCAATGGACAGAGCACGAACACAGCGACGGCCCATATGTCCTCATAAACCACCCAGTTATCTGGCAGACGACCAGACATCGTTCCCAAGTGGGCCTACAGAAGCTAATCATGCTATTCTTCAGTCTTCAGAGTACCATGCTATCCCTCAACATTCAGAGCCTCCTGAGCTAACAAGGTTCAAGCACCTTCAGCTGAGAAAATCTTAACTGCTGAGAAAAGCCCAGCTACAGGTGCACAACTCGCTTCACCTCCCAAACCTCCCACCACTACTAGGGATGGACAAGTGGAAGGTGAAACTGCCAGTACAGACATGGAAGTTATGAAAGAGCAAATAGCACAACTTAAAGGCCTCATCTTAAATCTGGGGAAAACTGTGCAGGATCTTGGGGAGAGGATTGAGAGTCAGTTCTATTCTGCTTCATTGCATTCTTCCTATTCATCTCCTTCATCAGTAAATCCTGACTGCATTGATCACTCCCCGGGAGCTTGTGAACAACAGAATCCTCCCCCTATAGTCAAAGAACTGCATGACGAGCTACGTGAGCATAACATCCCCCTGGGCAATACTGAGGTAAATCATTCTCCACCTGCACCTAGTCATGTTTGCTCCCTTCCACCCCCACTTGGTTCTCTAGTGCCTTCGCCACAGTCTGTAAGGCCAAAGTGTGTAAGGCCAAAGTCATCCCAGGCCACGCAGACCAGTGGGGTTTCTAGTGTGGAACAGTCACATCTTGAAGCTGCATGTGAGCGTTCTGGCATGCAGCAACCATGGTCAGGAGCCTCAACAGGCACCTCTATTGTGGAGCTACCTCAGCCCACTTTTCTGAGTACTGAAGCTTTCCAGGGGAATGCGCTTTCAGTTTCTCATGTTTTGAGACCTGCTCCACATTTATCCCAGGCTTCCTCCAATCCTACTGTATCTCTCGGTGGATGGAGAATATCATCTGCTGTACAGCATCCTATTCAAAGAGAACCTACACTAGCCCCGATACCTGCTCCGAGGCCTGATCCGATGCCAGCTAGCATACCAGCCCCAATACCAGCTTCTTCCTCTCGTCCTCCTCGACTGTCTGTGCCCCCACCTGCAGTGGAACTCACATCTTCAGCAGTTGAATTTGTTCATGCTTCTTATGTGCAATCTCGAACTGCTGGGATTCCTCCCGCACTTCCTTACAGGCAGCCTCAGGCTCCTTTGGACAGTCATCATCTGCCTCTCATTCCTGCAGATCGACCTCCTTCACAGTCTCAGGCCACGATGACTAGTCCTTATTTGGGTCCTCATACTGCTCTTCCTTCTCTGAATGTCCAGAGTGCAGACCCCATTATCCAGTCTCATTCCATTCTTCAGTACCCACCACAGCAATTCCCAAGTTTGAACAGAGTCTCTCATGTTGCAGCCCCCTCCTTTCCATACTTCACCTGTGATGATCCCAGACAGTTCGCCCTGCTCAAGATGGCTCTCACTAATCTTCTACCTCATGATGAAAGTGAGCAGTTCAAATATGTATTACTGGGTCATTTGAAACTGGATACAGCCTGTCACCTTGCTTTGGCTTATGCACATCATCCACTTCCTTACTCCAGAGCTATGTTAGCCTTACAGCAGAGGTATGGCCAGCCACAGCAGCTGGTACTGAGGGAAATTACAGCCATCCAGAACCTTCCCTCTGTTCGTCATGGTGATTCTAGAAGTTTCAGTGACTTCGCCATCCGGGTCCGAGCTCTTGTGGGCATGATGCAGTCTCTGGAAAATGGTGAAGGAGATGCAGAGTTGGCTTGTGCCTCATGTACAGCAGCTTCTGGGAAAGCTTCCCTCTGAGCATGTTGCAAACTATGCCAGATTCACCCGTGCTACAAAACCCGGCCTTATAACCTGGTTGATTTCTCTAACTGGTTGGAAGAGGAAGCAGAGTGTCAAGCTATGGCCACACAAACAAGAGACAGTCGAAAAGGGCACAGCTATCCAGCTATCCAAAGTCCAGCTATCCAGTGGCGACCGAACTTCATGGGACCAGTCATTCTCAAAATCCAACTAAGCAACCTATGACTGAATCTGCTACCCATCATGGGCAGACATACCCCTTCTGTGACGTCCCTGATCACCACATAAGTGTCTGTCCAGATTTCTGTCAGTTGTGAAAGGATGCTGTCAAAAGGTGGATCCAAGAGAAATGGCATTGCTGGAGATGTGAACGCAAACACAGAGCCTCGAACTGTGACCTTAAGAAGCTTTGCCCAAAATGCAAAGGAAAACACCTTGGAGTCTTCCATGAAGTGAACCAACCACAAAGAGATTCAAGCACTTCTTGCCTTATTCGTTCTAGCTGCAGTTCACAAGTCCTATTGAAAGTAGTCAGAGTTTTGCTAAGCTACAGAGGAAGAAACCTTGAAACATATGCTATATTGGATGATGGTTCAGAGCGAACTATGCTACTAGCAACCGCAGCCAGA
This sequence comes from Enoplosus armatus, assembly GCF_043641665.1. Lineage (NCBI taxonomy): Eukaryota > Metazoa > Chordata > Actinopteri > Centrarchiformes > Enoplosidae > Enoplosus > Enoplosus armatus. Next base: position 26,953,099 of record NC_092184.1, on the reverse strand, counting down.
TCTCTTGGTCTTGATGGGGTGGCTGAGTCCCTTATGCTGAAAATGGTCTGCCAAGGGACTGAGACTGTAGCTGGTACCACAGTCACATTCAACATTTCCTCTACATCCAATGCAGATAAGCAGTTCATCATACAGAATGCTTTCACTGCAGAAACACTGGGCCTTGCACCACAGTCCTATCCTGTTCAGATTCTGCAAAGATTCAGGCATCTGCATGGCTTACCACTCCAGGCTTTCCAGAATGTTCAGCCCCTACTCCTTATTGGCTCAGATCACCCTCATCTTGTATGTCCTGTTGAACGAGTTCGTTTGGGTCCAGGGGGTGGCCCGGCAGCTGTTCATACACGTCTTGGTTGGGCTTTGCAAGGACCAACAATGCTCCCTGAGGACCACCTTATCTCCTCAGGTTCCTCTTCTCGAGAGACCGGTTCAGAAGTTCAGTCTTTGTTCATATCTTGCACAGGCCCATACGCGGACCTTTATCGTGCTGTAGAAAGACTGTGGAAAGTTGATGTACTTCCTTACTAAAGCAAGAAGGTCACCACCCGTTCCAAACGAGACATCGAGGCACTAGCTCATCTTGAGAGCCAAACAATAAGAGTGGAAGTCAATGGAGTTGATCGTTATGCCACCCCCCTAATTCGCAAGAGGAATACCCCTAAATTGCACGCCCCAAAGGAGTCGGTCCTACCAGCCCTCAGACGTACAGAACGGAGGTTGTCAAGGAATCCGGAGCAAGCAATCATCTATGAACATTAGATCAACAAGTTGCTAGAGGCTGGATATGTGACGAAGCTTAGCCCTCAGGAGGTGGTCCACATCAATGAGGCATGGTACATACCCCACCATCTTGTGGAACACAATGGTAAAAACCGCTTGGTATTTAACTGCTCATTCCAATACCAAGGGCAAATCTTGAACGATTATCTTCTTACTGGTCCAGTCCTAGGCCCTACCTTGATGGGTGTTCTAATGCGCTTTCGTCAGCATTCTGTTGCCATTTCTGGTGATATCAAAGCCATGTTTCACCAGGTCAGGTTGCTGGCTAAGGACAGATCACTCCTCCGTTTTCTATGGCAAAACATGGCAAGTTCTGCCGTTTGGCACAACCTGTAGCCCTTGTTGTGCTACATATGCCCTTCAACGACATGTGAAAGACAATCAAGTGGGTCGGGTAGAAGTCCTAACCTCAGTTTTGCAGTCCGTCTATGTGGACAACTGTCTGCAGAGTTTTTCAACTGAAGAGCAGGCCAGAACTCTCCTTGACCGTCTCAGAGCATTGCTTGCCTCCAGTGGCTTTGAGATCTGACAATGGATCAGTAACCTCCCCTCAGTGGTTCAGCATCTACCCAAAGAGGCTCGATCAGAGAACACTGAGTTGTGGCTTAGTCAAGACCGCAGTGACCCCTGGGAAGGGGCATTGGGTTTGATATGGTACTGCTTCTCAGACACCTTGGGATACAAACACAGACCTGTTGCGTACCAGACCCTTACCCTTCGCAAACGTGTATAGGATACTGGCCAGTCAGTATGATCCCCTTGGGTTTATCATCCCATTCACCACCCGTGCTAAAGTCCTTCTCCAGAAACTGTGGTCCAAGGAGCGGGAATGGGATGACCCATATCTTCCTGATGCCTTTGTAAAAGCTTGGACATTGTAGGAAAAGGAACTTCCCCATTTGGCCCAAATTAAACTCCCAAGATGTTATGGACCCACTGAGGACCAAGATCCTTCAATGACCAGAGAACTGCATGTATTCTGCGATGCCTCTGAAGCAGCATATGGTGCTGTTGCATACCTGAGAACAGTGGATTCAAACGGACAGGTTCACGTCTCCTTTGTTATGGCTCGTTCAAGGGTGGCACCAAGATGACAGATCACAGTTCCCTGCTTAGAGTTGTGTGCTGCTCTTACCGGAGCCCAACTAGCAAGGATGCTGCGGACAGAGCTGACTCTCCCTCTCCACTGTCTGATGATGTGGACCGACTCCACCACTGTCCTCACCTGGCTGCAATCAGACTCTAGTCAGTACAAGATATTCGTCGCCCATCGTATCACAGAGATCCTTGAGTACACCAGTCCCTCAGACTGGAGGTACATCGACTCGGTCAGCAACCCAGCCTGACAGCTGAAGTCGGCTCTGTCTGTGGAAACACGTTAAACATGACATTTATCATGGCGTCACCTGAACGTGTCGACTAGAGGAGCGAGACAAAACCAGACTGGAAGGAGAGTCCTCCTCCACACAGCCTTCAGGCAGCCTCTCACCGCAGCTCCAGACCAAAGCATTAACTGATGCTACAGGAGTGTGTTATCACTGCAGATATGAGACCGTACTCAGTCAGAGAATACAGAAGTTAAGCATGTGGTCAAAGTGCTTGAGCTGCAATGAGCCCTCAGTGTGCCCGTTAGTCAGTGGTTGTTCCTGCTCTGTATAAACCAGCAGCTGCAGCTGTACAGGTCAGGGTCTGGGATGGAGCAGCGCTGACATTTGTGTTATTTATTTATTTTTAAAGGGAATACGTCAGTATTTGAATTAACATGAATGAATTTACTATGTATTAACTGTTACCGTAAGAATTATGGCCAATGAGTCTATGTTGAATGTTGACATTTTCCAAAATAAATGACAAAAATGTTATTTTGTAAATTTTTTAGTTTTCCCTGTTGTACTTAAAATATAATAAGACCCAACCGTGGATTTTGTGTACAGTTACACCTCTAGTGTTGGATGCCTAAAAAAGAAAGGCTTATCGCATTTGATGTGTTGAAGTTACACATCTTATTTTCACTTATGAGGGTAGTTGGATTGGTTAGCTAGTAATGTTAGTCTCGACACTAAACTCAACACACAGTGCAAAGTGATGTATTGAGAAATTAGCCAGCTACAACAACAGCTGACGAATGTGAGGTCTCTCTGAGTTATTCATGAAACCTTTGACTAGTTTCTGACTGAACCCGGCTGCCTCGCCACCACTTGAGAGTACATTTTCAATCTTTAAAGCAGAGGCCATTACCATGAAAATCAATTTGATTGATTTAAACAAAATCTTTCACAGAAACTAGATCAACCATTCTTACATGTTAAGTTTAAAACCTTTAATTCACACATCATACTCACATCATTACTGTTGACAGGACAATTGTCAAACTCCTATAAATGTTTTTTTTCTTGATGTTGAAGCAGAGCAAATGTATTGATTCGATGAATGGTGTTAAAAGTTAATGTCTTTTTTTACCAAAGAACAGGCTTTTACATATCATATATATTTTTGACATTCTCAGGCCGTACATCACAGGGTTGAAGAGCGGTTGGCAAGTGAGAAAGTATAATGATAAAAAAATGCGCAATATGTTGGGCACACTGTTCATATTAAACCTGCTCTGTATTATTTCAAAGAAAGCTCCAAAAGAAAAGTTGAGCAGGGAAGCGAGGTGAGGCATGCAGGTACTGACTGCTTTCCGTCTGGTCTGTTTGGAGCCAGAAAAACAAATTTTAAGGATCTGAATGTAAGAGAAAAGGATTAAAAGTATAAGGCCAAAAATTATGGTAAACATGTAAACAATTCCATAGATGTTATTGACTGTGGTGTCCGAACATGCCAATTTGATGATGGAGTAGTTGTCACAGTACACTTTGTTAATGATGTTCCCACACAGCTGTAAAGGGACAGTTAGACAAAGCACTGTGAAAGCATTTACAAAGAAAGGATATACCCATATTAGAGCAGAAATGATTGCGACTTTGTTAAATGTCATACGTGTGTTATATTGTAGAGGATAGCAGATGGCAATGTATCTGTCATAAGACATGATGGCTAAGGTCAGAATTTCTACACCTCCATAAGAATACACAGAAAAAATCTGCAGGTAACAAAAGGGAGCAGAGACAGTGTGAACATCGGAGAGGATCTGAACCAGAAGGAATGGGAACAACCCTGTACTACCATACAGCTCATTTACAAACAGGCTGCACAGAAACAGGTACATAGGTTCATGTAAGCTTCTGTTCATGCAGATCACCACAATGAGCAAAAGATTGGAACTAACTATTAACACATATAACGAAATGACAATCATGAAAAACAAGTATTGAAAAACCCCAGTGTCAAAGTAGGCAGCCAGTGTGAAATAAGAAACCTGAGTAGAATTAATCATCACCAGAAAACAATTATTAACACCGTTCATTCTTGAAGTAAAGTTAATAACTGTGTTACATTTTGTCAACTTGAGTTGTAAAACTGCAAGTGGTACCAAATTTAAACTTCTGACTGTGACAATGTGAAGCTAAGAATAATGAATTCAGTGTAATAATACAAAACATTTTTTCATGAAAACAATTGTGACAGATATTCCAAACTCACCATTACCTTATTAGCAGTGAATATAATGTTTAGGTTAGATGTAGATGATGTAGTGTGTGACTGTATGTGAGTCCTGACCTGCTGTCCCACTGTCTACACTCATAGTGTGAGTCCAACTGAACTGAAACTCTACCTCTGCTTCTTTAAGAGTTTTCCAGACAGGGGACGCCCACAGCAGCAAGTCTGATTTTAATATCAGATGACAAACCGACAATGATTTCAGCAACTATTATGAAACAGGGTCTCGTTGTGTGAGTTGAGTTGTGCCACGTGTTTACCTGAAACTTGTACCCATCCTGGAGTTTGCTTTTCTTTACAATGAGCATTGCAGCCTCATAGAGCTGCTAGCGTGGCTGCGTGCATAGCATGCAGTATATGGAAAGCTGCTGATAATATTTTGTTTACCTCAGTTACATATGTGGAGAAGCAAAATACATTTCAGAATAATTCAATCCAACCCCACTATTAACTACAGCCTTCCTCGACACATGTCCTCTCTAACACAATGCCAACAAAAATTAATAATAAGGAGGTTCACAAATGTGGGAACTTATTGTAGTACATTATATCACAATGTACAGGATTTTTTATTTGTCTGGTAACTCAGTATGTAATCTTGAAAGTTCACTATCAGCATGCATAATTTAGCCGCAGAGTTGAATATGCTCGATCACCAAAACTGGAATATTGAGTCATGAGTAGGACTGGGTATGATTTATTAAACTTTTCAAGATCAGTGCTGATATAATGATTATGTTTTGGTATAAAGTCCAAATTCCTAAATTCCACTTTCAGGACCTTTGAGGTTTATTAACATGTTTTTATACAAAAAAGCTTTTGGTTTTTGACAGTTTTTGATACTTACAGACACATTTTGGTTGGTATTGAAAAAGTATTAAACTTCAATACCCAGCACTAATTTTGAAACTGATTATTATTTCACATATGGTGAATCTTGGTTTGTCACGTTAGAATTTAAGTTGAATTTTAGAGTCATACATCCCTGTGTAACAGAGTCTGTATGTGAGTCGACTTGCTATTCCATGTAGATTTGTTGGCTCAAAGGCGGCCTCCCTCAGAGGTGGTAAACACCACTGGCACCTTAGAAGCATTGCCAGTTTGTGAGAGACGTGCCTGTGGTGAGTTGCTGTGCACAGCACTGTATGCAAATGTGATGGATTATGTCTGTATGTCTGCCATATGAACATATATGCACTGTGATTTACAGAAACATTAATGAGAGTTACAAATGGGTTGCAGTACTTTTTAAGTGCTAAAAATGTCCAATTAACGGCATAACACATTTGTTAAGTTAGCTAGCTAGCCTCTGTGTTAAAATAATTTGCTGATCAAACCAACCTTTATATACATGTTTAATTTGAATATACACATCACATACACATTACTCAGAAGTCATACCTGTCAATATTACTGCTTTCAAGGCATCCCATTTAATATTTTTGGTCTTGTTATGCAAGTTGAGCAAATCTGTTCAAAGTCTGATGACGTCAGTAGTCTAGATGTTTTTTTTTTACCAAAAAGCAGACTTTTGTATATGATGCGTGTTTTGGACATACTCAGTCCATATAGTAGATCTGCATGCAACATGTTGGGTACACTGTTCTGCTCTGTAATACTTCTGGTCTGTTTGAAACCAGAGAAACAGATTTTAAGAATTTTAAAGTAAGTGTAAAGGATTAAAGTTAAAGGAACACAAATTGTGATAAATGTGTAAATGAATCCATAGATGTTATTGATTGTGGTGTCAAAGCATGCCACTTTGACGATAGACTAGTTGTCACAGTACACTTTGTGAATGATGGTTCCACACAGCTGTAAAGGGGCAGTCAAATAAGACACTGAGATAACCATTACAAGAATAGTATTCCAAGTAAGTATATATTCCAGTGCGCATGCGCCGACCGTGCATGCAGCCTGGTACAGTCGCTCCTGTTTGTTTTCTTATTTTTTCTTATTTTTTCCTTTATCATAACTTTCATATTTTAACTACTAACTTTTTAAAGCTGTGCCCTCTCCAAACATGCTGGGGGAGAGAGTTCTGGTACTTTTTTTCACCCTAGAATTACTTTCATTGAAACATCGGACCGTCGCGCAGCAACTTCTGGGCCGCATTGTTTACTCCAGAGATCAGCTGATGGCTCTGAAGCCGGCCGGCTTGGAGACCAGATCATTGGAGATCCCCACTGAAATCTGGAGAAAAACACACAGAGGATGCAGAGGAGGAACAAAGCGACGAGAGAAGAGAGGTGGGTCGAGACAGCAGAGGCTTCCTCCTAACAGCTTACAACACTGAGTGGTCAGCAACACCGGGGCTCTACAGGGGACTGTCCTCTCTCCCTTCCTCTTCACCATCTACACCACGGACTTCAGCTACTGCACAGAGACCTGCCATCTTCAGAAGGTTTCTGATGACTCAGCAGTAGTTGGATGTATCAGTGAGGGTGATGAGGAGGAGTACAGGGCTGCTGTGGACAACTTTGTCACATGGTGCGAGCAGAACCACCTGCAGCTCAACAACAAAGACAAAGGAACTGACTGTTGATCTGAGGAGGACCAAGGTGCCGATGACCCCTGTTTCCATCCAGGGGGTCCGTGTGGACATTGTAGAGGATTACAAGTACCTGGGAGTTCACATTGACAATAAACTGGACTGGGTGAAGAACACTAATGCCCTCTACAGGAAGGGCCAGAGCCACCTCTATTTTCTGAGGCGGCTGAGGTCCTTCAACACCTGCTGGACTATGCTGAGGATGTTCTATGAGTCTGTGGTGGCCAGTGCTATCCTCTATGCTGTTGCATGCTGGGGCAGCAGGCTGAGGGTGGCGGACTCCAACAGACTCAACAAACTGATCCGCAAGGCCAGTGACGTTGTGGGGGTGGAGCTGGACTCTCTGACGGTGGTGTCAGAGAGGAGGATGCTGTCCAAGCTGCTGGTCATCTTGGACAATGTCTCACATCCTCTCCATGACGTACTGGTCGGACACAAGAGCAGCTTCAGTTGGAGACTCATTCCTCCCAAATGTACAACATAGCGATACAGGAAATCATTCCTGCCTGTGGCCATCAGACTGTTCAACTCCTCCCTCTGAGTGTCAGACACTCAGGAAGAGACTGGAAATCTGGATCTAATTCACCTGTTCATATACTACCACACTATTATTTGTTCTTTAAATGTCAGTGCAATACATATATATTCATACGCAATAGTGCAATACAAACATATATATACATACATATACATTGTTATTGCATATATTTTTTTCTTTTACTTTTCACTTAAATATTGTAAATGTGTATATTTTTTATTTTCTATTTCTTATTTCTTATCTTATTTTTGTACATACTCTCATTTCTAAATTTATGCCACTTTCTACCCTTGAATGGGAGCACCGGTACTGTATAATTTCCCCCCGGGGATCAATAAAGTATTTCCGATTCTGATTCTAATTGACCACCTTGGAGACAGATAGAGTACCAATGCTTACAGGGCTCAACCCTGAGAGCTGACCCTGAGAGGAAGACCTTCCGCTTTGGATAGTAGTGGGGACTTGGGATGCGATGTTGGTCTGCCGCCCGCTGGTAGAGACTGCACCCGGCCCTCACCTAGATACAGCGGCAACGACAGATGAAGATGTAGAGGAGGGAACACTGGCTTTTTTTTCTTGCTCCAGAAAGGCTGGGGGCTAATAGCCACAGGTACACTGGAAGAGGGGCAGTCCAGTGGCGAAGCAGGCAAGGTGTGTTGTTGGCATATTCAACTCATAGCAGCTGCTTGGACCAGGAGGTTCCATTGACCGGTTGGAGTCATGGTGGAGCCCGAAGGAGGGGCTGACCATGGCACCTATGAGGTTGCAAAACTCTTTCCAGAAATGGGGCGAATTGGAGACCTAAGTCACCGACCATGTTGCTTGAGCAGCTGTGCAGGTGGAAAAAAAAACAGCTTAGCACTCTGTAGCTTTGGGGAGCTTGGGCAATGGAATAACGTGGGAAGACCAAAGCCAGTGCAGGACAAGAAGAGACTGGAGGAGTCCAGCTGGGGCATGACAGGTCACCTTGTCCTGGGAGCACATCTGGCATGCTGCCACAAACTCCAGAACCTCCTTCTCCATGGTTGACCACCAAAACAGGTGTGTTTGGAGGGAATGGGTGCATCTGCTCCCCGGATCACAGACGAGAGGACTAACCCCACTGGACCACCTGTAAGCAGAGATGGTCTGGGATAAAGTGCCAGTCAGCAGGGCACCCACTGACTGCGGTAGATAGGGCATTAGGATTGACATTCTTGGAGTGTGGGCAGTTGGTGAAGAGACGCCTCAGCTCCCAGAACGCCTGTTCCATCTTGCTGGAAATGTTTTGAGAAGTTGAGAAGCATTTAATGGGGGTAGTTACACATAAAATGTCTACAGAAATTGGCATACACCATCAACAGCTTCTACAGCTTCTTCCAAGAAGTCAGGGCTGGCGACTTGGTGCCTTGAACATAGTGGGAGCCACCTGAATATGCACACAATAAATCACAGGAACGTCCTCATGGAAAGTAAACCCACATTTTCCTGCCTTGACGAATAGGTGGCTTTCCAAGCATCAATGTTGCACATACTCCAGTTTGGACTTGGAAAAGATAAAAATGTCATCCAAGTAGACAAGCACAAACTTGTTAAACCTGTCAAGGAGGACATCGTTGAGCAGGGCTTGAAGGACAGCAGGAGCATTAGTTAATCCAACAGGACCCACTGTGTTAATGACAGTTTATCCTTTCCTTATGCCAACCAAGTGGTATGTGTCCAGTGCTTGGCGAACATTGTAGCCCCTCGTAACTGTTCAAAGCCAGATGAACTGAGAGGGAGGGTGTACTTGTTCTTAATGATTATGTCATTAACCTCACGGTAATCAATGCTGGGTAAGAGGGATCTGAGTGTTTTCCCCCAACGAAGAAACCTGCAGCTTTTGTCGATGACGAGGGTCTTATGAGCCAGTGAGTTGTTGATTTCTTCATGGCCTGAGTCTCGGGTGGACAGAAAATACAGATGGCCCCTGGGTAGGGAGGAGGCCGGGAGGAGGTTGATGGCGCAGTCATGTGGGCGGTGTTCTGGCATGGAGGTGACTTGTGTCTTGTTGAGCACCTCCTTAAGGTCCAAATTCTCCCCAGGCATCCCCGAGAGGTCTGGCCAGATGCAGAGAGGTTAGAAAGAGTAGAATACAGAGCAGACCATGACAATGTTCACTCCTACCCATAATTGAACCTATAGGCCAGTGTATGTGGCATGTGTGCATGAGGGCGGCATCAGCACCGCAGTCAACAAACACTGCAACTGCGTGGGTTCGATCAGACAAGCTGGGCCTCAGGTAGAGGACAGGAGGATATTTAAGAATCTTTGGTTCAAGTCTCTTGGCTTTTTACTGGGCAGGGTGAGACAAAGAGGCACTTATTCTCCTTCAAGTGGCTGTTGGTCCTTCAAGGACAGCTTGGTGCGACCCAGGAGTTGGTCAAGGAAGGCAGAAATCTCCTTAACCTCAGCAACTGTATAGAGAGTTGTTGCTCATGGTGATTAATGGGTTTAGCCTTCACAGCTTGGCACAGAGGGTGGACAGTTGGCTAAATCCATACTGGCCAACAATGTGTCATTCGTATCTGCTGGTTGAATGATCCAACTCGCAGGCTGGATAGGGAGAATTTAAAAATGTAAACTTTATACTAGTTGTATGTACAAATATAAACAAAATCTTAAGGTAGGAAAGTTTAAAGGTCCCATACTGTAGAAAGTGAGATTTCCATGTCTTTTTTGATTATAAAGCAGAGGCCTGTACTTCGAAGCAGGATTTGAGGTTAGCAAGGTAACTTTGGGGTTAACCCTGGGCTTTCAGGGTTATGACGGTGGTTCACTTCTTACCGGGGCACATTGCCTTGTTAACTTATGCTGCAAACCCAACCTGGTCCGGAGCAGGTTATGTTCGTGATAACAGATCAACTCGTATAAAAGCCCAAACAGTTAAGCTTAATCAAGCCATATAATGAAAAGATATCCTGGGTATGTAAATACTGTGAAGTTATCAAAATGCTCTGTCCATGGAGAAATGCACACAGCCCATATTCAGATACTGAGCCGCCAGGATTCCCGTAAAGTTGTGTTGTCACGTCTATACAGTCACCAGTATACAGTCATGCCCAGCGACGCCCCCAGCAGGTCATCTGCTCCAGGCACAGCATGTCCACTAAGTACAGCGATGTGTCTATCCACCTGCTCAGTCTATTCTTCACGTTTTTGGATGTTGTTCAGTATGTCTCTTGGTGCACAGATGGCTTTACTTGTTGATAAATGAGTCGCTAACTACTGCTAACTGGAGCTGCCGTTAGCTTGTTAGCTCAGTTGGCCATGCAGCTAGCGGTCCTATTAGCTAGCTGACTCTGCCCGAACTGGGAGCTCGAGCCCAGGCCTGAAAATCTCCTCCTCCCGGCGGACCATAGCTCCTGTGCTAGCGGTGTAAATCCCAACACTCACGCGGTGCTCCGAGCTCCCACCCGGCGTAGAGTCAGATAAGCTAATAGGACTTGGCTGCACGGCTAACTAGCAAACAGCAGCTACAGTTAGCAGTTACCTTAAAGCTATCTGTCCATCAGGAAACTCAGAAACCTTTTGTACTGAGGCCCATCTATCGTTTTTCCAACCTACTTCTTGTCTCATTTGTGGTCTGATAAACAGGAAATTCATCAAATTCAGTGCCCCATGTCTCTATTTTCCAAGCTAAGTTACTGTAGCTGTCATTCGCCATAGAAGTCAGAAAACTATTTCAGTCGCCATTCTTCTCCCCTTCTGCTACCTACGCGCTTGCAGGTAGCAGCCTACACACTGAAAATGGCAAGTTTTGACAAAGACTTGGATCATCGGTGGTTTTAATGGGTCCAGTGAGCTCCATCAGAGCTATATTATAGGTAGGCTTCACCTCTAGGACACCGATGATCACGTTATGTTTGTCTTTTTAACAGTAAAAGCTGTAAAATCACAGTCTCCATACGTCATTTACTATTTCACTTGGGGTTTTTTATTTTGCAGTGATTTAACCATTTCAATTCCAGGGCAAAATTTCCCCCCATCTTGCAACGGCACTGTCGCTGCATCCTGGGCTTCACGCCGCCCAAGACGATTGTGATTGGTTTAAAGAAAAACAAACAAGCCAGAGTGTTTTCCTCCTATCACAGAATGACGATGGGTTGAGCCAGACCTCTCTTCAAAGTGTGGAGAGAGGTCTGGCTATGCGAGACTATACCTATGCAGACACAGCATATAAATAAAGGACTTTTTGTGAATCATGCAAAGCTAGTGGAGTCCAAGAATGAAAACATACAGCTGAAATGAGCATAATATGGGACCTATAAAAGAGGCAGAGGCAGAGTTTCTTACAGTATGACTACAGCAGGTCAGCATCTAAATTCACACAATGTCACAAACTGTTTTCTGTAGTGTCTTACCTTCATTTTATATAGACTTTGAATCAAAGAATGTCAAGTTTTCTCAGTTGTTTTCTTGCTGATGAATTTCTTTACTGTGTGTTGGCTGAATACTATTAGTGGGTTTAATACTTTAGCTGTACATAGTACACAACAGACACAGAGCTTATAGTTAAAGCTTTAGTAAAACAAAATGTAACATCCTATGAACAGTGTTATGACTGCTCTATAAAGCAAAAGGAGGATCATGATAAACTCTACACAGGTTTCATATTTTACACTTGCTGCCTACTTTGACTCTGGGGTTTTCAAATATTTATATTTTATTATTATTATGTCCTTGTATGTGTTAATAGTTAGTTCCAATCTTTTGCTCATTGTGGTTATCTGCATGAACAGAAGCTTACATGAACCTTGTACATCTCACCACTAGTGAGGTTACAATCCATTTAATAATGTCACATTCTTTCCAAATGATTACAAGTCTGTCATCAGTTGCACACTGTAGTAGCTTTGTCATTTAAACAAGAATGATGCTCAATTCAACTTCATCAACTTTGTCTTATTTCATTCTTGGAGCTTATATGCATGTTGGAAGTTTGAGATACTTCTATTTCATGATAACTGCTTTGCTTTACATTGTTATTGTTATTGCCAACACGTCTCTCATTGTGGTTATCTGCATGAACAGAAGCTTACATGAACCTATGTACCTGTTTCTGTGCAGCCTGTTTGTAAATGAGCTGTGTGGTAGTACAGGGTTGTTCCCATTCCTTCTGGTTCAGATCCTCTCCGACGTTCACACTGTCTCTGCTCCCCTTTGCTTCCTACAGAATTTCTTTTTATACTCATATGGAGGGGTAGAATATTTAAACTTAGCCATCATGTCTTATGACAGATACCTTGCTATTTGTTTTCCTCTACAATATAACACACGAATGACATTTAACAAAATTGCCTTGCTTATTGCTGTAACATGGCTTTGCCCGTTACTACTATGTCTTGTGATGACATCCTTGAGTAACTCCTTACAGCTGTGTGGCACCATTATTGAGAAAGTGTACTGTGACAACTACTCCATCGTCAAACTGGCATGTTATGACACCACAATCAATAATATCTATGGACTCATTGTCTCTTCACTTTCAATCTTTTGTCCTCTAATTCTAATTATATACACTTACATGAAGATTCTCAACATTTGTTTTTCTGGTTCCAAACAGACCAGACAGAAAGCAGTCAGTACCTGCACGCCTCACCTCGCTTCCCTGCTCAACTTTTCTTTTGGGGCATGCTTTGAATTATCACAGAGCAGGTTTAATATGAACAATCTACCCAATATTTCGAGAATCTTTTTGTCATTATACTGGCTTACATGCCAGCCACTTTTCAACCCTTTACTGTATGGTCTAAATATGTCCAAAATCAGCAACATATGTAAAAGTCTTGTCTTTGCTGAAATGTAATTCACTTATGTAATGGCCATCCAACAGATTTCAGTGTTTCCCACATGTTTAAGGTCAAACATATGGCATATATCAGCTACACAACTGCTGTAAATTAAAAAGCTGCCCTTTGATTAGATAAATTAGTTACAAAGATTTCAAATCAATGCACATTTTCTTATCACATTGTGTTTTGAACTGCTTTTCCACAAAGATGGATGAAAGAAAGCAACAAAAATACAAGAAATGTTTTTTATTGAAAGCAAAGTGGCTTTGATAAGCTGAAATTAAATCGTACACATGGGAAATTTTGACCTGAATAACAATAGAAAACATTAAACAATATGTTTGATAAAGATAGTGTCAACAATTTTGTGTCATAAATAATAATAGTTTGGTTAGAATCCTTCTGTGAAAGTCACTAATCATAGATGCCTTAATCAATTTTGATGATGAGTGCTTTTATGTTTAAAGGAAGAGCAAATTATTGATTCCAAACATTACAAAAGTTCATGTGAGAACCCTACATAGGTTTTACATTTAGATGAAAAAGGCTGTTTTTATCTTATTGCAAAACCCGTAATTAGTATGTATTGCATATATGTGTTTATCTATATTTACATCCATATCTATATCTATGTATGTCATATACTGTGTGTGTGTGTGTGTGTGTATATATATATATTAGCTATTAGTGTGTCTTTAGAGGACTGGACAAGCAGTTTAGCATTTGTAGGCTCATCCAACCTTGTTTCAGGGCAAAAACAATGATGTAAGTGTGAAACACTATTCATACCTACTATATATATATATATATATATATATATATATGTGTGTGTGTGTGTGTGTGTGTGTGTGTATATATATATATATATATATATATATATATATATATACCTATGTCTCCTTGGATTTGATAATAAATATCTTTTAAAAGGACATCAGAAATTGCGATGGCAGAGACTTTGTTAGTATGTTACATAATATGCATAATGCGTCTGTACGGTGGTTGCACTATAACAACAACAACAACAACAACAACAATAATAGTCCTAGTTTAACAAGAAAGACTGATTTAAAGATATTGTGTGATGGATGATGTTCTGGAAACTGAGTTTGGCATCCATAAAGTGGGACACTAGCTTCATCAGAAACAGGGAATTAAAAAATGAATGTTTCGATTACTTACTATTACTTTAATTTTCCAAACACTAATCTGAGTCACTGACTCAGGTCTGTGTGTTCAAGTCAAGGCCAATTTATTTGTCATTCCCCCTACAGTACTCACTATACAGGGGAGTAAAATTGCATTCCTTCAGACAGAGGGGTGAAGTTAGATTCACTCTCTGACGACATAAACCAGACCAAGTCCATGCAAAGAGGTGGACTGCTGCTCTAGCACCCTACTGCAGTATGCCGAATGAACCTGATTGACCTCACATAGTACCATACCCAGAGGGGGCAGGCATGCATCCATGTCAGTACCTGTCAGAAAGTAGGTGGCCATTAGGGTGCCAGATTGACTAACATTAAAGTGAATTATGTATGTGTCCAAAAATGTGCACTGTGCCTTTCATTGAATTTGCGCTCACAGTCTGCTTGTTAATATACAGCCTAATTTACAGGTCCGATAGGTATATTATAGGGAGTCATTAAATGGAAGGTTATGTGAATAAATAGATCTCTCCATGCTAGAGCTCAAAGATGAAAGAGACCATGGTTTCCACATGAGCCTCTCCATCCTGTATACATTTCATATGTTGATGCAGTCCGTAAGACTGACAAAAAACCAAGATGTTCTCCCTCAACATTGGCCACTGTGATGAACCTGTCCCCTTGAACCCTCTGCACAGACAACACTGTGGATCATCTCAGAAACTTGTTGAGCCCAAACTGTCCTGAGCTTCCCATCCTTTTCGGTGATAAAGAAATAGAAATCACTTTTACACGCCACCCTTATACCTTTGTGGCCAGGAGAGTGGAGTCTCTGCAGCCAAAGCCTGCCGGTGCTGCGGATCTTCTGCCACTGAAAAGGCAGCTTACCTTATGAGTGGACTTACCAGTGAAACTGTAAACTATAACACAGATTCATGGTTGTTGGTGGAGCAAGGAAATAGCCAATCATGGTGTTATGATCATGTGGTGTCATTTGTCCTTTTGATTTTTTGCCAAATTACAAGAAGACAGGTCTTGTCTTGGGAGAGGAGGAGTAAGGAAATAAAAAACACAAGAGAGTTGCATTCTTTCATAGGAGTTGGCAACCACTGGCTTAGTGTCTTAGTGTTAATTAATTACCCTAGATGTAACAACAACTGGCTTGGGCACCTCAATTTCCCAGAGACAGACTTGGATTGGGAGCACCAGTGGTCTCATTTGTAACCGTTGCATACGCACAAAACAGGGCCTGAAAGAAGCGCAAAAGTTGTGATCTATAAAAACAAACTTGGCAGGAGAATGAGCTCACCTGTACTAAACTCTGAGCCATGTATACCAACATGTTGGAGATGCAGACGGTGAGGTGGTGACCTGAAGCCAGACTGTTTCATGATGCCTAATGATACTTAAGAGTAAAGGGCCAGAGAAGTAGTTCTCTTTAGCTAAAGGCCAGGACCCTGCCTCCCTCTCCTGACAGCAAGGTCTGGGGTAAGAATAGATGGAGACCCCACACCCACTTGGTTATTCCAGACCTCTGCCTATACACAACTTAGCCTGTTGGGGCTACCCAATAGGAGTGGCTTTAGTTTAACACTCAAAAACTCCTCCTCTGTGTGAGTGTGCTTTGATCCGATTTGATTGACAGTGCTCGTTACATAAGCAAACAACCCAAAAACCTTTCTCATTCTTTGATTCAAATATTGTTCTATCCTTATTGCATGGAAGCACTTGATGTCACCTTTTCAAACTGAGCCCCGCCCACTTCACAGCAGCCTAGTATGAAGCTAATTAAGGAAATAGTTTTCAGGGCCTTAAGCTGGTGTGTCCTCCTTTACTGTACACAAATGTGTATGGAAGAACAAAACAACAGAACAAAATGCGCAATGAAATCTTGTGCAACCAGAGGCTCTGGGACACTTTATGCTCCTGCCTTGCTGCTTGTACTATTTGTGTGTACAGATATATAAACAACGACGTAAACGATCAATACTTCTTGAACAAGAGGTCCTCTTCTATGGAATATTAAATCATTCATAAAGGTGTGCCTGAAAATAGAGTTTTGTTGTTGAAATTCTCGTTGTACGTAATCTCTGTTTTAAATGTTGGTATATTCAGGTCATTGCTTGCAGGTTTAGTTTTTTTGAGTCTGAATATTTTTCAGATCCATGCCTTCAAGCTTAATTTCACAAGCTGTGGAAAATCATGCATGAGTGTCTGTCATTTGACACATTTGACAGGTTTACTGTGAAGTAATGTTTTGCGCACAGGAGAAGGTTAGCCGCAGGGTAGAGAGGGTGGGATCTTCGTCTTCCGACCAATCAGTGTCTTTGCTATGAACAATACAATTGGCTACACAACCCTGTCAGTTCATGCTTATGTCGGCTCCCAGCTCACCCGGCGTCCAATGGTTTGCATTACTCAGGCAAACTGAGTAACGGCAGTAAATCTACAAAATACATTCAACTTGTGCCAGGTGTAACGATAACCTTTTTTGAAAGTAATCAGTGACACAAATGTACGTGTTTACAAAACAAGAGTTACAGCAGCCAAACTGTATCTTTAAGCACACCCTTTGAAATTAAATGTTCAAGTTTACAAAACTAAAGACCATTTCAGGTACAAAACTCTATTTTAAAGCTCACCTTTATGAATGAGTTTTACATTCCATACTTCTCATATTTGGGTGGACATTGCAGAACATTTCAGTTTCATGGGTCACAGTTCAATCAAACTGAACCTGCTTGATGCAAACAGGGAGAGATAAATAAGCCACCTGAATGGGGAACTACTTCTTTACATTTGCTTTCAGGGAGCCCTCTTTTTACTTTGTGTAAAAACTAAAGTTTCCTCTGAGATCAATTAGAAATCAGTACCAACTAGATGGTCCTTTGATAATTAGGACAGTCTGCTGCTGTGGGTGTCCCCTCACTTCAGACAGTTAAAGCAGAAGCAGACTTTCAGCTCAGTTAGGAGAGACTCACAGTCTGGCTGAAGCAGAGGAAAGTTAGCAGTCACACAACGTCGTAAACTGTGTTGTGTAATGTCTTACCTTAATATTATACAGGACAACTGGGGAATGTTACTGTGTGTGCTTAATGCTTTAGCTGCACACAAGCTTTAAAGGTTTAACTGAACTTCTAGAAATCGATATCAAAAACAAAACAGGGTTAGTTCATCTTGTAAAGTTTCATGGTTGTTTTATGAGACAGGAGGATCATGATAAACTCTACACAGGTCTCATACTTCACACTTGCTGCCTACTTTGACTCTGGGGTTTTCAAATATTTATATTTTATTATTATTATGTCCTTGTATGTGTTAATAGTTAGTTCCAATCTTTTGCTCATTGTGGTTATCTGCATGAACAGAAGCTTACATGAACCTATGTACCTGTTTCTGTGCAGCCTGTTTGTAAATGAGCTGTATGGTAGTACAGGGTTGTTCCCATTCCTTCTGGTTCAGATCCTCTCTGACGTTCACACTGTCTCTGCTCCCTTTTGTTACCTGCAGATTTTCTGTGTGTACTCTTATGTTTGTGTAGAATATTTAAACTTAGCCGTCATGTCTTATGACAGATACCTTGCCATCTGTTATCCTCTACAATATAACACACGTATGACGACTAGAAAGGTTGCCATGCTTGTTGGTGTAACGTGGTTATTCCCTCTTCTTGCAATTGTTGTTTTGATATCATTGAGTGCACCTTTACAGCTGTGTGGGAACATCATTAACAAAGTGTACTGTGGAAACTACTCTGTTGTTAAACTGGCCTGCTCTGACACCAGAGTCAATAATATTTATGGCCTCATTTATACCGTCATCTCAATCATCATTCCGCTCATTTTAATTCTTTACACTTACATGAAGATTCTCAAAGTGTGTTTTTCTGGTTCTGAACAGACCAGACAGAAAGCAGTCAGTAACTGCACGCCTCACCTCGCTTCTCTCCTGAACTTTTCTTTTGGTTGTTGTTTTCAAATATTACAGAGCAGATTTGATATGAGCAGTGTTCCCAATATGTTAGGCATTTTATTATCACTATACTTTTTAACATGCCAGCCTGTCTTTACACCAGTACTCTACGGGCTCAAAATGTCCAAAATCCGCAACATATGCAAACGTCTGTTGTGAAGTTAAGTCATTAGTTCAGTTCAGTTTTACATACATGAAAAAGCAATAAATAAATACCTCCCCTGACTTCAGCAGTGTCAACACTAATAATAAGGTGATCTTGGTGTGTTTTTAATTTTGCTTTGTTATGTTTCTATCTTCTACACTTGATCTGAGAGACATGGTCTAGTGTTTGATGTTTTGTTCATGACTTACAATAGGCTGTCTAGTTGTGAAAGTATATTTACTAGTTTAGACTAGACTTTTTTTATTCTTAGATTTATTGTTTAGACTTTAAAATGTTAAAACAAAATAGTGAAAATTCCCTTCCAAAATGTTCACAATTCAAAGTCCATACAAGAAAGCCAAAGTTATTTAATATTGTAATAATAAAAAAACACTTAACAAAAACTTAACTAACTAAACTCTTCTTGGAGAGGGTGAAACAAGAAAATGCTCAGCATTTAAAAAACAACGAATGTACTATCACTTAGGTGATAGACAGAAAATCAATTTTGATAATAATTTCAGCACTAATCTTGATTCTCAGCTATTTGAAATGCTGCATTGAAAATCAATGATGCATGTTTTTTTTTTAACAAAAGTGCAAAGTAATAAAGTACATTTGTTTGTAGTGAATTTTGTGCAGTTGAGAAGCACTGATACATCACATACAATCAAACATACAATCTTTTTACACAAAATTCACGGTTCAGTATGTTACTCGGTTTTGGGGTCACGGTTTGGCAAGTTTTAGGTACAGCAGGGAAAACAGTAAAATATAGAAAATAACATTTTTGTGATTTATTTTGAAAAATGTCAACATTCAACAGCGACTCATTGGCCATAATTGTTCTTGTAACCTTTAATGCACTCAAATACTGACATATTGTCAAGAAGAAGTAATAAATAACAAATGTCAGCGCTGCTCCATCCCAGACCTGTTGATAGCTCCTGAACAGCTGCAGCTGCTGGTTTATACAGAGCAGGAACAACCACTGACTAACGGGCACACTGAGGGCTCATGCACTGTCTGTCTGTCTGTCTGTCTGTCTGTCTGTCTGCCTGTCTGTCTGTCGGTCTGCGTCTCCACGTCTATCTCTCTCTCTGTCTCTTTCTGTCTGTCTATCTGTCTCTCCCCCTCTGTCTTTCTCCCTCCCTCTCAAACCCAACTGGTCAAAGCAGATGACCCCCCCACCTAGAGTCTGGTTCTGCTCGAGGTTTCTGCCTCTTAAAAGGAAGTTTTTCCTTGCCACTGTCGCCAAAGTGCTTGCTCATGGTGGGAACTGTTGGGTCTCTGTAATAACATTATAAAGAGTCGGTCTAGACCTGCTCTATTTTGTAAAGTGTCATGAGATGACTTTTGTTGTGATTTGGCGCTATATAAATAAAATTGAATTGAATGTTTTTCACATATGGCTTACTTCCTGTTGCCAGTAGATGGCGCTATGACTAATGCTCAAAAGGTTCATGTGGAAATCCTCAGGCCTGGACTCTCATCAAACATGTCAAGTTTGATGCATATTGGACAATGTACAGTAAAGTTACAACTGCATTCTGTGCCCACTCTGAGCATGTTTATTTGGGGGGGGGGGTATAAGAATAATAATTCCTTGCATTTCAATAGGGTCCTCGCAGGGCTTTCCTGCTCGGGCCCTAATTATCATTTGCTGCAGGTCTTCATAAAGACAAAACTCAACCCAAAGCTGTTTGTTTGTTTGTGTTGTATAACTTACATGTTTAATGCCCTCTGACATTTAACTTCAGACACCATGATGGTTGAAATAAGTCCAAGGCATCCATGTATTGTTTTTTCTGGTTACTCAAAATGAACGAATTAGATGGATGATCTACACTTCAGAACAAAACAGACTTTTACATATCTTACGGACTTTGGACATTTTCAGGCCGTACATTACAGGGTTGAAGAGCGGCTGGCATGTAAGAAAGTATAAAGATAAGAAAATGCGCAAAAAGATGGGCACATTGTTCATATTAAACCTGCTTTGTGACACTTCAAAGCATGCCCCAAAAGAAAAATTGAGCAGGGAAGCGAGGTGAGGCGTGCAGGTACTGACTGCTTTCTGTCTGGTCTGTTCAGAACCAGAAAAACACACTTTGAGAATCTTCATGTAAGTGTACAGGATTAAAATTTGAGGAGCAAAGACTGAGAAGGCAGTAAGAAAGAGTCCATAGATGTTATTGACTGTGGTGTCGGAGCAGGCCAGTTTGACGATGGAGTAGTTGTCACAGTACACTTTGTTAATGATGTTCCTACACAGCTGTAAAGGGGAACTGAGGGATGTCGTGCCAACAACTACAAGAAAAGGGGCTAACCATGTTAGGCCAATAAGCATGGCAACCTTATTCAATGTTATATGTGCATTATACTGTAGAGGACAACGGATGGCAAGGTTATCTGTCATAAGACATGACGGCTAAGTTAGTAAATTCTGCCCACAGCAGCAGTGACCTCATTATCGAAATATCCCACTGAGTTGTACTGATTTCAAAATGACTAACTAAAACTGTGTACACCAAATATTTAACCACTGAACAGAAGACTGCTCAGTACAATAAGGTTTGACAAAAATGAATACTATCATTTTGTACCTCGAGGGAAGATTTTGCTGACATGACCTTTGGTATTTATAGTTATTGGTCCTACAGATAAATGTCTTAGTAGTTATCATCCTGTTGGTACCAGAACTTAGTTACAAACTGGAACTCGATATGTTCATGTGTTCTTGAGTCTGTTGTCTCCAAGTCTCCAAGTAGCCAGCACATCTCTATGTTTAAAGGGAACAGACATGGAGCCCCAAAGATGTCCTAACCAAACTTGCCTCTGATGATAATTCGAAGGGTTAGGGTTAGAAGTCCAAGTCGAAGTCTACCTGGACCTGTTTGTTTACAGTGGGAAACCATTCTTGCACCATATTTGACAGTGTATGTCATGGTCTGGCTACCATAGACACTGTCATAGCCAGTAAAAGAATTGGTTTATGGAGTCATATTTCCTTTCCAGATTCATGTATCCATGTTCTCAGGAGATTTATATGTCAAAGATGTCAAGTAAAAGAAATAAGATCTGATAATGGAACCAACTTTGTGAGTTCATGAGTTGAAAAATGCCCTACAGGAAGTCAATCAAGGCAAAATCCAGAAATCACTCCTGCAAGAAGGTATAAAGTGGATTTTCAGCCCACCTCGAGGAGCTCATTATGGAAGTGATTGGGAGTGTTACGCCCCTAATAAATGGGGAGAAATAAACACGAGTGATGACGATCCTTTCCTCCGCGAGAACTTCACTGTAATGCATTTAATAATAAATACAACAATTCAGCACCACAATATATAATACAGTCAACTATAAAATGTATGTACACATGAATTCACAGTGGCCACAAAATGGCGGCAGCACTCGGCACGGCAGCAAGTTACTCTTTGCTAACAAGCAAAATCTTCACTCACATCTTCCACTAGACTCGACAAAACTAAACACAAATCCACTCTTAACATGTTAACTGGTTATCACAGTTATATTAACGCTGTTTAACACCCGACAACATACCTAATAAATGGGGAGAAATAAACACGAGGGATGACAACCCTTTCCTCCGCGAGAACTTCACTGTAATGAGGAAAATACCGCGACATCCCCTGGTATGTGGGTGGAGACAAAACCAATCGATCTCAGGATCTTAGATTGAGACTATCTAGAAGATCACAGATCAACACTTTTACAGCTTATTTGAATCAAGTAAACAATGTTATATAAACAACTTCCTCCTTCATGAATGTATGATCTTTTTAATGCTACAGATTTTAACATTACAGACCATGAACTTAATATGCTTGTGAGCCTATAAAACAGACTATAAGTACCGTATTTATTATATTTCAACTTGTCACTCTCTCTTCTACAAAATAAATGTCGTCCCGACATTAAATCAAATCATTATAAAAATAACATTTTTTTTCACAGTCTTTCATGAACCTGACACTGGAGATCCTCTTCTGTAAGCTGGTGCTTGAACAAAGGTCAAAGGTCACAGTTCAAATACAGTCAACAATCCATATTCACAATCCATTTCTGTTGACTGGCCACTGTATAAACAGTCCATAAACAGTCTTTCCACATGCTCTCCATCAACAGTCCATCAGTTTCAATGATCGTATGAGCAGTCTGCAAATAGTCCATGATTCTAGTCGAACATGTCAACACTGTAGACTCATGTGCGTTGGAGTTCATACATACAGGGTGGTTGAAAGTAGTATGGCTGTAGCGGTGACAACCATGGGACCAGTCCTGGTGCCAGGTAGACAGGTAACAGCTGCGGTGGTGGCTGGATGCTGTAGCAGGAAGGGATGCCGAGCCGATCGTAGGTGATGCGTCTCGGTGGGCGTCTCTCTTGTTGTGGCAGCTGGTAGGTCGGCTCCTCAGGTTTGGCAGCAGCACTTGATGAAGGAGAGATAGTTGGTGAGTGATCATCAGGTAGCTCTCCAGCAGGTAAATCTATTTCCTCATCAGGTGGATTTTCGACTGTGTTGAGCTTCTCCAACTGCTCTCCATCAAGAGGCTGTACTGGCGGCACAGCAGGGACTGGCACTCCAACTCTCAGTTCTACTGGTGGGGACCTGCATTCAGGCTCCATCTCCGGTTCTGCGCATCTCTCCTTAGTTCCTGCAGACGATGTGGGGACATGAAGTAAGTAAGTACGTCTTCACGAAGTCTTGCTGGTTACTGGAACTTGACTGTGTACAATCCAAAGAGCATATCAACTGGAAGCCTGGGTGATCTCCCGAACAGAAGATAGAATGGTGAATAAACTGTCACTTAACAACAAGTGCAGTTATAGGCATATACAAGTTTGTTCAGAGACTCCTTCCAGCTTGATTTCTGTGTATCTGCAGCAATGTCCTGTTCATACGCTCCACTTTACCATTCCCCATCGGGTGACAGGGTGTTGTTCTGGACATGGACATGTCACTGAGTTTCTTTAACTGAGAGAACAACTGATTTTCAAATTCTCCCCCTTGATCATGGTGGATGCGGGTGGGTAAACCAAACTTCAGGGCAAAGTCATTGAAGATGAGGTTTGCAGCAGTTTTTCCTGACTTTGATGTGGTGGCGTATGCCTGAGCAAAATGCAAGAAATTATCAACAATGACAAGGATGTACTCATATTCACCTTTGAATCAGTCGACATGGAGGAAATCAATACACAGCTCTCGTGTCATGGCATGGCTTTTTCCTGCTTGAGACAGGTACATGCTTTAGTCACATAGTACTCAATGTCGGACTGCATACTGTATATGGCCAAAAGAAGCGGTAGCGTACCAGAGATACTGTGCGGTCAGCACCTTGGTGTCCCATGTTGTTGTGCAGCTCTTCCAGCTTTTTTCCTCTGTATTGCTCTGGTAAGACTAACTGCTTGCAGGCCGTGGTGGTTCTGTACAGAATGCCATCACTGTCGATTGTCAGTTTGTCCTAAGCATTTTGTCTTTGGACTGAATGTTTTTAGCTCCCTGACTACCGGTTTGGGACCTGACAGTTTACAATCTAGCACAGGACGGATGACTGGATCAGACTTTTGTGCCTTCCTTAACTGATTCCTTGGTATGGGGCTGATGGGTGCAGTAACTGTCTCGTCTTCAACTGAAACTGACATAGACACAGCCGAAAGTGACCAGGTTGCAAGGGACTGCTTGGATCGTGGCAGCGATGATGTCAGGTGGTAGCTCCTTAGAACACTCGCTGATCGGTGACTCTACATCCAGCGGCGTCCTTGGCAAAGTATCCGTATCACCGTTCGCTCTCCCTGGCCTACACTTTATTGTAAAGTGGAAATCAGCCAACTCTGCAACCCACCTGGAGGTGGTCGCGTTCAGTTTTGCAGTGGACAGTATGTAGGTGAGGGGGTAGGTGTCGCTGTACACAGTGAAGGTCGGAGCGTAATACAAACAATCACTGAACTTGTCAGAGATTGCCTATTTTAGAGCTAGAAATTCTAGCTTGCCTGCATGGTAGTGATAGTTCTTCTCAGCAGCTGTTAATATATGAGAGCCATAGGCAATGACCCTAAACTTGCCTTCTTGTTGATACAATACTGCTCCCAAGCGTTGGTGCGATGCGTCAGTATGTACAACAAATGGCTGAGTGAAATCAGGGAAACCTATCACTGGTGGGTGGAGCAAACAGTCAATCAGCTGTTCTAGTGCCTGTTGGGGCTCGTCAGTCCACATGATTGAGTTGTTTGAGGGTACAACATGGCTTACTTTCCTTGTTTTTCTTGGATTGTTAGGGACCTTGTTTGAATCTGCTTTCAGGAGGTCATACAGACAGCTGGCCTTCCTGGAGAAGTCTTTGATGTACTGCCTGTAGTAGGTAAGTAGACCAAGCATTTTTCTGAGCTGGCCCATGTTGTTAATTACTTCTTCATTCCCCAGATGTAGGCGATGATCCGATGATGGAAGGAAACTCCGCTGATACTGACTTTTCACATAATATTGTTTATTTGCATCAAAGATCAGGATCAACAGGCATGCGGATCTAGACCTGTACAGCACCCGTAGCCAAATCAGTACTGCTGCCCTGAACACTGTTCAAGCTCGTCTTTTATACCTTTAGACATACATGGGGTCCTACTATAACACACGAGTCTGTAAACTTCCGTTCCCCATATAGGGGTCAGGAAAAGAGACCTCTCAGAATGACCTTTCACATACCTTGACCTCTCAGAATGACCTTTCACATACCACGACCTCTCAGAATGACCTTTCACATACCAAGGAAGACCACGCCTAAACAACAATAAATCTTATCTTTATGGGCCCCAACATCTGCTAGTTGTTTACCTGGAACATTGCATACATGGCAACTTTGTACTGCATATCATTTTATGAAAAGACTACTTTTATGATTAGTATCAAATAATACACATCACCCACATTATGTGGTCTGATGTCTTTTAATGCTCTAACTGCTTCAAAATCAGCTGGATCAAATCCCTGGTGATAAGCTTTTCCCTGGTCTAGGAGGGAGAACCAGAAATTACCACCTAAATTGTCCATTATCTCTTGGGCCCGAGGGATAGGCTGGCGGTCGGGATGGGTCTTTTTGTTCAGGTCTCGGTAGTCTAGTCCGGAGGGTGCCATCTTTTTTTCTAATGCCCAGATAGGTGAAGACTATGATGAGTTTGACTTCCTGACCCAGCCCTGGACGTAGCCCTTCATCTCCTGGTACAGTGGCCTAGGCACTGACGTGTAGGTGCATTTGAATAGTTCAGGGTCTTTGAGAGAGATGGTCATTTGCAATCTTTCAAAGCAGCCAATATCACTGTCTGATCTTGAGAAGGAATGACTCTCTTCTCTAACCATCTGTCTGACTACCTGTCTCTTCTCTTCATTCAAGTGACTTAAATCTACCGGTGGATCCCACTGTTCATTAGCATTACATGGGGTTTGAATGCTGGTGTGATTCACTGTGGCTGGTGTTGCAGCTTTTTTAAAGGTCTGGGCAGGCAACACAGTCATAATGGTTTGTACTGTGCCAATTTCAGTGCGCCCTAACAAAACAATGTCATGATCAGTTCGGAAAACACCTTTCTTGACTCTAAATAGTGTGTCATAGAACTCAAGACCATCCGGCCACTGGGGGTTCAGGTCTGGATAAAAATAGCATGGTCATGTCCTCTTTAAAGGGCTGGGTAGCTACAGGACACTCAATCTGAATGCTACTGTGCTTTGGTACTTCAACCTTCTCTTTCTCAGTTTTTACTGCATACTCATCTAAATGCTCTGCGCTAATAGCCTGTATAAAAGCTCTTACCTTATTCCTTTTGAGACTTGGGAAAGCTTTTCTCACGGCACTGGAATGATCAGCTCTTTTATTGGGTCGGTTTCAGAGGCTAGCCGGAAAATTGTCTCAATCCATCCCAGGTAAGGCATTTCAATTCCATTTGCACCAGTCAATGTCAGATCATCAGGTGCGTCCAGGATTTCTGACACATCTCTCAGCTTTGCATTTGGTAAGTATTGCTCTTTCCATCGTTCATCGATGATTGATACTTGTGATCCTGTGCCCATAAAGCTTGGAGATGATGGCCATTCAGGTAACATTCAACAAGACACTGCCTGCCAACTAGTGAGGTCACTCTGTGGGTGTGACCAACTTGAAGTAAGGGTGGCAAATAGTGGCCAATGCCAGCTTGATAGGTGAACTATAGCAGGTCCATAGATGGGCTCACCAGGGGGCAGAGATGGAAAAGGACCAGCCTCTCCAGGGTTTTCATCAGATGCGATGTTTGGCCCGAAATTTTGAAATCCTTGCGCCAGTATGAGCTTGGCTGCGACTGAGCACTGGGTGAGGGCTGCATGCTCACTTGAGGGCTGACAGTGGTGTGGGGCTGGTACAGAGAATCTTTAACAGTAGCATTAACTGTAGTAATCTGCTCAACCTCCAATTCCTGTTGTCGATTTGCAGTCCTTTGTTCCCCCGTTTCTCTATCATGTTCTGTTTGTGCTGTTTGTGCCACTGATCATATCCCTCTCTTTCAAAGTACTTCATGACATGAGTCACCAATGACATGCATGATTTTTCCTTAGCATCTGCTCTTTGAATGCCTGATATGTCAAGAAAATCCAATAAATTGTCTCTTGTCAGGGTGTGTAGCTGACCTACTACCTCTTCCTGTAGCTCTTCCAGGGTTGTCATCATGTTGACAGGACAGGAGAAACTTTACTGTATAGGAGCTGACTCTGAACACGATGGTGTCCCTGATGATCTCTGACTGGCCTCAGGTGCCACATGCTCAACCACCAGCTTCCAGCTCTCCTGAAACAGCAATGTAATTCTGTATGTCCATATATAATTCTACATGTCTTCTTTTTATACCCCTTCTTTCCTTTTCACAAATATTGTTTTGTGTAGCTGACGCAACTCATCACTTCCATAGATGAGAGTTATCACACACACACACACACACACACACACACACTGACTCTCACTAAAACACTCCCTGACCATATCCACGGTTACATTGTTAGGAGCCATTTAAGAATAATTTCCCACTGAATCTTATCTCAAGTTCTCCTTTTTGTTCAAATTATTTACTGGAACTTTTTTTCAATACACAATTTCATTCAGTGACAGAAACACAAAGTGTCGTTTTTTACTAGATTTACTGACCCTTTTCTTTACAGTCTGTGACAAATAAACATTTTATAGCAGCAGAGACGTTTAGATGTATTTCGTAGTTTGGACATTTGCATTCCATACATGATAGGATTTAAAAGAGGTTGTAGAATCACAAAATACAGTGATAGAATGACTTGCAGCACACTGGGTAAACTGCTCATATCAAATCTGCTCTGAAGTATTTCAAAGAAACACCCAAAAGAAAAGTTCAGGAGGGAAGCAAGGTGAGGCATACAAGTACTGACAGCCTTCTGTCTGGTCTGTTTGGAACCAGCAAAACAAATTTTGAGAATCTTCATGTAAGAGAAAAGAATTGGAAGCAGAGGGACTAAAATGCTGACAACAGTGGCAAAAAGTCCATAAATGTTATTGACTTTGATGTCAGAACACGCCAACTTAACAACTAGATAGTTACGGCAATACAAACTGTTTATGATGTTTCCACACAGTGTCAAACGGATGCTTAAGGACAAAGTAATTAGAAATTTTACAAAAGAGTACAACCATACCATAATGATAAAGATAACCGCCTTGTTAAACGTCATATGTGTGTTGTATTGCAGAGGACAACAGATAGCAAGATATCTGTCATAAGACATGATGGCTAAGGTACAAAATTCTATATTTGCATAAGAATACAAGCAGAAAATCTGCAGGAAGCAAAAGGGAGCAGAGACAGTGTGAACGTCGGAGAGGATCTGAACCAGAAGGAATGGGAACAACCCTGTACTACCATACAGCTCATTTACAAACAGGCTGCACAGAAACAGGTACATAGGTTCATGTAAGCTTCTGTTCATGCAGATAACCACAATGAGAGACGTGTTGGCAATAACAATAACAATGTAAAGCAAAGCAGTTATCATGAAATAGAAGTATCTCAAACTTCCAACATGCATATAAGCTCCAAGAATGAAATAAGACAAAGTTGATGAAGTTGAATTCAGCATCATTCTTGTTTAAATGACAAAACTACTACAGTGTGCAACTGATGACAGACTTGTAATCATTTGGAAAGAATGTGACATTATTAAATGGATTGTACACCTCACTAACACTGCTTCAGTGGACTAAATAAAGACTCGAGCGTAAAGATGAAAAAAAGCCTTCTAAACTCACCACCTTCACTGAATGATTAAGGACCTGAAATCGGTAAATGACATGTTGCTGTTACACATAGTTCAGCATTAGCTGACAGCTAAATGTCAGACTGCTGCAGTCACCTCTGACTGTGGGTAACTGCTGCAACACCTGCAGCTTTTTATACCTTTTCAGAATAGATGGAACAGGCCAAACCAGATTGCCATTGATGGACAGATCAGTGTGAGCTGAGAACGACAAAGTTTAGAATTAAAGGTTCTATATGGATTTTTAGTTAATACTATCTTGAGATTTTCACATTTTGTTCTACGACATAAAATACGTCAGTAGATACCTCATGAATTTTGAAGCTTTTACATGTCTTAAAAAAGGTGGTTGCTAACAAGCGGCTAAATGAGACTACAGGGGTTGTCGCGGACATTAGCATCTTCATGCCGAACACGGAACGTCATCTACTCACTAGTCCGCCTTTACAGCCTCGTTGTGTTTATACTCTATATCTCTCTGTCTATATATCTATATCTATCTATATCAGATCTCTTAAAAGTGAAGCTCAGTGGTGATGTTGAAGTCATGCCACCGTGGTGTAGCTCGTTTATAGCCTAACGTTAGCTTTTTACTTCTGGTGATTCCATTTACACTTCAAAAATTACAAAAGTGGTGCTAATTAGTGAAGATTATCTCGCTGAACAAAACGTTGAAGTATCATAAACTTTTGTTTGCCACAGAGTTTATTTTCTGCAAGAATCCAAAATCCCATGGAACAATCCCATGGGCTTTTAGTCGAGGGAACCAAGGCGATGCTAACTTCAGGGTTTGTCTACAAAAATACGTCCTCCCTGCAGGACTCTATTACGTTTGTTAGCAAGCTTTGTACTGTTACAAAATGTATTGCTGGCTAAAATCAATGCCATTTGGCGTTTAAGTGATTTGCAAGCTAGCCGGTCAGATCAGTCCCAGGAGTCTGGAGGAATTGGCTGACGTTATCCACTCAACAAAGTATTTTGCTACTTTAGCAATTTCCCCATGTTAGCAAGCAAGCTATGTGGACTGTTTTGGTGTGTGCCAAACACTGTAGCTAGTGTTGCACACTATTTGCTCTGTAGGGGAGCTGAACGTGGAGCTGAAGAGAGGCTCAGGGAGGGCACTGGGGAAGCATTTAATGCATGGAAACTGTTACTTATTGTCAAGGCTGTCATGCATGGATAATGATAAAACTAGTGGATAACTGCAGTGGATACTGTAACGTTACTAACCTCAAACAATGTCCTCAAAAAGCCTTGGTGTCTCGGGTGCAGCAGATAATTTATGTTATTATGAGAAGTGTAAACATATTTTTGGTTCGTTATGAAACTGTGGCGGCACAAATTAGACTGTGACGGCCACCATAGTCTAGATAATTCATGGGAAACACTGCGCAGTTCTTTGGTGGACCCTCGTTGTCCACCATTGCTACAAAAACTGTCCTGCATTGAAAATGTTCCTTCAAGTATTACTACTATTATATATTCTATCATTAGATTATTATTCCTCATCATGATGTAAAAGCCAGCAAACCTGTTGTGAAGTCCTGTTTTTGACGCGCTTCAAACAACAGACGTCTCGGCAGTTTTACAGTTGAGTGAGATTCCCGTTTAATGAAGATGTAAGTTACAGCAGAATTACTTTTGTAGATTGCAAAACAAAACCTGTATGATGATGAGTGAGTGAGTGCATGATTACACCTGTGCTCTTCCAGAGTTCACCTACCCGTGCTCTGCAGTGCCACCCGACAGATATACATATATCTGTTTATTGTTTATATATATTTTATTGTTTATATATAATTTGGCTCATGGAGAAAAACAGGGTCTTTAACAGTCGTTGGTAAAAGTCCACCGATTGACAGTACACGGAAAGTCGATGTGATCTGTATGACGGTTTATGGGGTTTATGCTAACGTCATCATTTAGTATCTGTCCATCTGAGGTGTGCTGTCACACAGTGGTCTGAGGGGAGGTCATTATGGTCCTCAGCCCTCTGTGGACCAGTGAAACCAGTACTGAGGTCTGCTCAGGCTGATTGGTCTCACTGGTTAACACCTCTGACTGTAATTAGCTTCAGAGGGAATTATTGGAAACTGTGTCTAATGTGAAGATGCCTCAGGGACAGACATGTTGACAGGCTGAAAGGACCTTTGACCTGAGGGACTACAGTGATCTAACTTTCCCCACACCAGCAGCCTGTGCGGGGTTTACATTAACTTCAACTGAGAATGAAGTTTTCATCGTTGAATCTCAAAGTTTGTTTGAGAACAAAGTGTGTTTATAAGTGAGTTGTTTTATGATGAAGGAACCAGAAACTCTACTTACTTCTAGTAAAATCTGTAAAACTACAATATTTCATCAACATTACTTCCTACATTCTCAACTGAGAATAAACTCAGTTTGTGCCAAATGTACAAGTCTTGAGAATCATTTCAGATGTTTTATTAGAAGTCTGAGGACTTGAATGTAAGTAAAGTGTGTTTACAAGTCTTTTAACAGGAACAGTAGGCAGTAGGTTCACTGCCCAAAGATATTTTGAGAGATTTGAAGATATGAAAAGTGATAATCAAACCAGTTCCATTAAACACTGTGAAGTGTTGCATTATGGGGCAAAAGACACCCTACTCCTTAACCCCAAGAGCCACCTCAAACACCTCTTGAACTTCATTTACCACTGAAACCTCTTGAAGGTTCCCGGGACTGTTAGAACCATATCAAGTAATGCTAGAACCTGTTCTAGGATCACAAGAGCCATATGATCATGAGCTATCTGTCTGTCTGTCTGTCTGTCTGTCTATCTGTGTCTCTATGTCTATCTCTCTGTCTCTGTCTCTCTCTCTGTCTCTCTCTCTCTCTCTCTCTCTCCCTAAAACCCAACCGGTCAAAGCAGATGACCGCCCACCTAGAGTCTGGTTCT
The DNA here is from genome assembly GCF_043641665.1 of Enoplosus armatus. Lineage (NCBI taxonomy): Eukaryota > Metazoa > Chordata > Actinopteri > Centrarchiformes > Enoplosidae > Enoplosus > Enoplosus armatus. Next base: position 26,921,313 of record NC_092184.1, on the reverse strand, counting down.
GCTCAAGGTTTCTGCCTCTTAAAAGGAAGTTTTTCCTTGCCACTGTCGCCAAAATGCTTGCTCATGGTGGGAACTGTTGGGTCTCTGTAATAACATTATAAAGAGTTGGTCTAGACCTGCTCTATTTTGTAAAGTGTCATGAGATGACTTTGTTGTGATTTGGCGCTATATAAATAAAATTGAATTGAACTGAATTGAATATGAAGGATGCCCTAATATCTCCACAAAACCTAGAACAAGAGCTCGGGGACGACTCGTGATTTTAATACATTTTTTCTGGCAAAATGCAGGAAAACCAGAGACAACATCTTGTCAACAAACAAAACCAAGAGCTCAGATCAGTCTGCAGTGTTTTTTAGTCTGTCCTTCTCGTAGATGTTACCACCTGGAGTCAGGAGATCCTTGGAATCATGACAGTCCCTTATACAGTGTAATTATTGTTGTGACTCAACACAGTTAATGTTACAGCTGTCATCTACATTACTTTATGACTGAAAATAACCTTTTTCTGCACGTTGTGATATCTCAGTTTTACAGATGTAGATCATTTAAACATTGTGCCAAAACTCAAGAACCTGAACGTCCTCAAGAACTACTGGAACCTTCTCAGTGAGCACTTTCTCATGGCCTTCCAGAACTTCCTAAATGATCCCCACAACTTCTCAAAGACTCTTCTCATGGACCCCTGAAATCATCTCAAGGCCTCTAAGAACCTTCACAAGGATCTCTACAACCTTTTCAGGGATTCACAGAACTACTTCAAAGACCTCTCAAACCAGAATGGACCATGACCAGCAGCATCCTGACATCCACTGACCAATCACAGCTCTTCCTGTTTGTGCTGGTTATTTTCAGCTGTTATGTGAAAATGTCAGCTTAAAAAACTGATAGACAGCTTATAACATACATAATATACAACTTATAACCTTCGTTTAAGGCCAAAAAACAAGAGAGACCTGGCTATGGACATGTCTCCTCAGGACTGGAAATCATGTTTGAGTCACATCAATACCAGTGTGCTAAGAAATGGGCAAAATATTTATCCAGCTGAAGCTAACAGACGGCATCAGACACCACAGCAGTGATATGAAACTGATACCAGTGGACTGTTGTGTGTGTGTTTACTGTAAAATGATCATGTCTGTCTTTATTCCTTTGTTTAAACTTTCAATAAAATGTTCAGTATTAAAAAGAAAGTTGCATCAGAGCGTCAGTCAAACATCCTGAGCAATAAAAGAAGTTTCTGTCTGAGAAGAAATATTTTAAAGGACTTTGTAATATTGATGTCTGACGTGTTTAAACGGCTAAATGCAAACAGAAACTTGACCGACACAGATGTCAGTGTCGACGATTGTTTTGACATATTCATCAGAGGGGGGCGTGGCCTCAGCCTCCTCTCTGACGTCATCAGAAGTCGCTCTCTACCTGTCTGTCTGCAGGTTTCAGGTGTATAAGAGCTGCCGCTCGCTTGTGTAGAAACTGAGTCCTGATCGATGATTCGGACCTCCACTTCTGACAAATCAAATGTGTCTGAGACAGTTTCTCTCTAATGTTACCTGCTTCTGATTCATGTTACCTGCTTCTAATTCATGTTACCTGCTTCTAATTCATATGACTCATATCTAATTCATGTTACCTGCTTCTGATTCATGTTACCTGCTTCTGATTCATGTTACCTGCTTCTAATTCATATGACTCATATCTAATTCATGTTACCTGCTTCTGATTCATATGACTCATATCTAATTCATGTTACCTGCTTCTAATTCATATGACTCATATCTAATTCATGTTACCTGCTTCTGATTCATATGACTCATATCTAATTCATGTTACCTGCTTCTAATTCATATGACTCATATCTAATTCATGTTACCTGCTTCTGATTCATGTTACCTGCTTCTAATTCATATGACTCATATCTAATTCATGTTACCTGCTTCTAATTCATGTGACTCATATCAAAGTAATGTGACTCATATCTTGTGAATTTGACCTTTGCGCCTTCATTCAGCATCTAAAACCTTCTGATTGGCAGACGGGGTGAAAAGTTGAAGCACATTTGATGTCTTTTCTTGTGCGTCTGAGGTCATTTTGAGGCTTGATGTTTTATTAGCTTTCAGTCAGCAGTGATGATGGATCTGTTTCTCTTGTTTAATGTGGTGGAACTCATGAACACACGAGAACAGACTGTCAGAGGGTTTCGTCTGATGAAACTGATCAATTCATCATAAACACATTTCATAGAAAGGTTTTCCGTTTCTAACTGCACTGATGATTTGTCTGTCAGTATCTGTTGATGTGGAGTTGTTACAGTTTGAACAAGCCAACACACGAGGAAATCTTCTGTGTGCGTTCTACTGATTCTTGTTCGATGAGCGTTTTGATGTTTTGGAGTTAAAGACACAGATTGTGTTTGCAGATTTGCTGCTTTTCTGTTTCTCTTCAGAAAAAAACTGAAACTCTGTGGAGCAAAATTCTGGTTTTACAGCATAAAACCACCTGAAAGTTTTCATACTTGTGCAGGGATTTAGTCACTTTAAGGGTTCAAATCAACCGAATCTGATGCTCATAAGAGTCGCATTCATTTTTTTCTTTTTCAATTATCCTGATGAAAGCTGAATTTCTTGTGTTTGTCAGCTGATCTTACATGAAACAAAAAGCATCAGGAAACGTTCATAACTCTGACGATGCTGCTGCTGCACGTCTCTGTGTTTAAAGACCAGTGGCAGTTAAATTTGGTGATGAGGTGACATGTTTGTTTACATTTACACCTTTAATGGACCTTTATTTTACATGTAAGGGGTTCCTGAAGTGTTTAAAGCTAATTTAAGCAAAGTTGCCCCTCAGTGAAAAGTTTGGGATTTCTGGACTTTTAGTTCAATAATTTCTTCAGTAAAAACTCAAAACATCCTCTGATTTCAGTTCCACACTGAACATTTGCTGCTTTTCTTGGGTTCATCTCAGTTTGTGAACAGTTTGTTTGTTGTTTGGATGTTTGAAGTCTGACAGCTGATATGATGCAGAATAACTCTGAGATGGTGTTTGTGCTTCAGGGTCTGAATGACTCTCTGACAAACCGCCAGATCTACTTCGCCTTTGCTCTGACGTCGTATCTCTTCACCATCTTCGTCAACCTGACGCTCATCATCACCGTCTGCCTGGAGAAATTGCTCCATGAGCCCATCTACATCTTCCTGTGCAACCTGTGTATTAACGGCATCATCGGAGCATCGAGTTTCTACCCGAAGCTGCTTCACGACCTTCTGGCCGACTCTCACGTCATCACTTACACCGGCTGTTTGACTCAGATGCTGGTGGTTTACAGTTATGTTTTCTGTGAGTTCACCAGTCTCACCGTCATGGCGTACGACCGCTACTTGGCCATCTGTAAGCCGCTGCAGTACCGGACGCTGATGACGGTGCAGAGGGTGGCGCAGCTGCTGCTGCTCACCTGGACCTTCTCGCTGCTGGAGGCGGTGGTTGGCGTCACCCTGACCGCCCGCCTGCCGCTCTGCGGACGCCACATCCCGAAGATCTTCTGCACCAACTGGGAGGTGGTGAAGTTGTCGTGCTCCGACACGACCGTCAACAACATCTACGGCTTCGTGCTCATGTTCTCGCACGTCTCGCAGACCGGACTCATCCTGGTGTCCTACACCCACCTGGTCCGAGCCTCGCTCAAGATGCGTTCGGACCGCAGGAAGTTCCTACAGACGTGTCTGCCGCACCTTGTCACGCTGCTCGTCTTCACCAGCTCGCTGGTGTTCGACGTCATGTACTCTCGTTACGGCGGTGGCGGCACGCTGCAGGCGCTGAAGAATGCGCTGGCCGCAGAGTTCCTGGTGGTTCCGCCCCTCATCAACCCCGTCATCTACGGCATCAACCTGCATCAGATCAGGTCCAGGATCCTCCACAATTTCAACTTCAAACCAGAGATCCAAAAACCACATTTATGAAAAACTAAATCTCATTGATAAAAACAACAAATGCGAACAAAAACCACCTACATGAATAAAAACAACAAACTTACATTAATATAAAGTACTGATTTCACCAACAACTCACAGAACTGACTGCTGAACAGTTTCGGTGTGAGGCAGAAGAACAGAATCTCTTGATTCTCAGATTGTGTCTTTAATTCGCTTTTAAACTACGTTAAGATTGAGGTGAAATAAGAATTGAATGTTGGTTTTTGCGACTGTGTTCAGGAAGTTGTGCATTTTAATTGACTTGTGAAAGTTTTAACATGGAGTGAGTTTAATGTGGTCAAAAACTAAAACTCCGAACAAAACAAAAAATACCAAATGAAAGGATGACGAGGCACTTCATTGATGAAAACTGCATCATCAAAAATGACAGGATTTATTAAAACACAATCAGTAATAATGTGATCATCAGTTCTGTAGCCTACTTCCAACGGAGTTACAGACACACGATGAGTGAAATACAGACAGTAAACTGCAGTTTATAATAAAATAAGTCACTTTCTGTTTCAGATCTCATGAATTATTTTCAAAGTAAATGTCTTTTAAAGGTGTTTTTTCATGTATCAAAAAAAAAAATTCACAAAATGTGATTAAATTTAAGTTTTTCAATCATTATACCACTTAAAAGATTTGTTTTATTATTCCAATATTCATTTACTTTCTTGGTGCAGAAACAATGATTATCTTTATTTTTTATGTAAATGTAAAAGATGTCAATTTTCTGAGAAGAAAAAAAAACATCAGGTTGTTACTCTTCAAGAAAAAGAAAAAAAAACATTCATGAGAAAAACATTAGGTGAAAAGAAGTTGTAATATTAATTGATGTCAATTAAGTCATAATATTACATACATGTAAGGTTTCAAGAATAATTGAAAAAATAGAATCCACTATTTTAGGAAAAAAGTTGGAAAATTTCAAGAAGACATTTGGAAGAAAAAGTAGAACTTTAAATAAAAAATACAAAGCTACATAATAAAAGAAGTGGTCAACGCTTTGAGAACGGAGTCATAATTTGATGTGTATTTTAATTCTCCATCGAACACCACCAACATTTCCAGCTTTCCATGTTTAAAAATAATATTTTCATGCTGATTTAATTTCAAACAAATTTCTTCCTGTTGACTGAAAGTGAAGCAGCAGAACTTGAATGAACACAAATACACATTTTAAAGTTTTACTTTCAGTCTTTATTTGTAACATGACAGTAAACCAGAAACACTCTGTCTCACTCTGTCCTCTGTCCAAACAACCAAACTGAATCAACACATTTAAGCGACTCTGAGGAGCTGAATGATCACATAAATATCTGAGTATAAAAATAAATAACATCCAGAGTGTGAAGGGAAACTTCAACATTCAGCTAAACATCAAAAACACAAGATCAAGAGCAGATGTTCAAATATGGAAGTTCATTAATGACAAAAACAGAAAAACAGCGAGTGAGGACTTGATGATTGTTTTCATCATCTTCAAATGTCTCATTTAGTCTGACCAACGGTCCAAAACCCCAAAATATTCAGTTTACTAGCACAGAAGCTGGAACTAGAGAATTGTTTGCATTTTTGCTAAAGAAAATGACTTCAACAATTAATTACCAATTGTTGCAAAATGATGAGTCACAAGATTCATTCAGTTGACTGGTGAATGAATCTACTAATAGTTTCAACTCTAATAAGTTGAAAAGTCAAGATTTTGTTCAGAACAACTTTAAGACATAAAGATGAAATATATTGACAGCATACATAAATATCTCATTATAACAACATGCCAACTTTATCTATAAACATGATGTCACAACACAACGTTTCCTTGTTAAAACGAAATTATTTGTTTGCAGTAAATGATGAGAAAAATGAAGGATCTTGTTAAAATTAGGACATTCTCTCGTTATAATGAGACGCTAATTTGTTTCTCATGGTGGCAGCAACAGGCCTCCGTACAAAACACGTTGATTACTTTGAATTTGTTTTGTTCAGTCGTTAATTAACTTCCATATAAAACTTAATTATTTCTTAGAAGAAGAAAATGACATGAAAACTCTTTCAGTCACTTCAGTTCAGAAAATGAATGTTCCTGCAGCCTCTGTCCTGATAACCAATCACAATGAGAATCACTCTGTTTACCCATCATGCTCTCTGCTGTATGATGATGAATGAAGGACACAGTATAAATATTGATCTCTATTGATTAGTTTGTGAATGAATCAGTTCATAGTTGAGACTCTACCATGAACTTTATCGACACCACAGAGTGAAGCAACAGCTGCTCTGATTCGTCTACAAACAGGACAGGATGTGACATCAACAGGAAACAGGAAACAGCTGTGGGGGACCAGGTATGTGGGAGGCGGAGCTAGACGCAGCGGCGAATCAGGTTGTTCCTCTCGGGCTCCAGGAACTCGTCCAGCAGAGCGGCTGTGATCCTCCTGAGCTCCTCCTCCAGACCAGACGCCTCACTGCAACACAGACTGATCAGTCAGCTAATCATTATTACGTGAGCTAATATTTGTACTGTATTCTCCCTGCTCCTTCATTCCTTTTTATCTGCAGGATAAACCCAGATCAACAGATCAACAACGTTAACCGTGGTCTCGTGTGTTTTGACTTTATTGATGTGAGGATGTGAACAGACAGCCGCTAACAGAATGTCGTGGTAAATAATGTGACGAATAGGTGTCAGGAGCTGGTCTGATCTGGATCTGATCGAACAGGATGTAAATATTCCTTGAACTTCCTGTTTGTCGTTGTGATGACCCCTCCCACTCTCCTCTTGTGTTTCCTATTTTGTGTACAGAGTGACAGAGGTGTGTCAGGAGGAGGAGCCACATCTGAATCAACTCTTCCTGATTGCTCTTCCTGTCTGACATATAAGAGGGCTGGATTTGGCAGTTCTCTCTCTCTCCTCAGCCAGAGGGGTTTTGTTTGGTTGTGTTTTGGGTTCTGTTAGATTTGCTTTATGTTATCCATTTTATTTACATTACTTTTGCCCACAGTCATGCACTCCCTTCACCACTGATAGTACTGATTTACCAGTTTCTTTCTTCTTTTGTGTATAGGTTAGCAGCGGTTAAATACATTTGTTTTGTTTAAACCGTCATTATCTGTGTGGTCTCCCTTGTTTTGTCTGAACTCTGAGTCGGTTCATGACAGTCGTGGAAACATCTTTTGTTGCACTGAATGAATTCAAAGTAATAACAAAAATAAAAAACTGGATCTGAATCAGTGAAGACACAAAGTAATCAAGTATATTTTGTACAAGGACCTCAGATCGGTTTTTCAGGGAACTCAAAGAAAGAAATCATCGAGGTGTTTGGAGCAGCTGAGTTTTGTGTGTTCATCACTTCATAACTGACAGCAGAGGCTCCCAACCTGAGGTCTGGACCCCCCAAAGGGGTCAGAAGATAAATCTGAGGGGGTCGCAAAATGATCGACCTCTGAAGAGTTTAAAATGTGTTGGAATGGAACCAGAAAAGAACTGGCAGTATTAGTACATAGTCGGCTGACCTGTTCCCCGGGGCGGCGCAGTACTCCGTGTAGTACTTGATTTTGGGTTCGGTGCCGCTGGTTCTCAGCGTGACCACGATGCCGTTCTGTAGACTGAAGGTGATCATGTGACTGCTCCTCATCACAGGAAGTACCTCCACAGAAACACAGAGAACAAAGTAACTCAGTACATTTACTCAAGTGCTGTACTATCTTCTAGTATTTCTATTTTTCTATGTAAATACTTTTGCTGCACTACTTTTATCTGACAGCTTTCAAATGTTCAAAAGAACAGATGACCGCCTCATGAAGCTGATAGAATAATTCATAAACAGTAATGCTGCTTCCATGTTAATGCATCAGTATGAATGAATAAAACACAGAAGGAGAGAGTACTTTTTACTTTTGATACTTCAACACATTAACAGCCACCTGTTGGAGGGGGACAGTAAGACCCTTGCGATGAATTTGGACCCAAATTCTTCTTCTTATTCTTCTTGTTTTTCTCTGATCTTACCGAGTATTCATGTTTTAATCCTGGTTCAACCACGCGAGGCACTTTGTATTAATAAAGTTTATTAGTTGACTCTCTGGATGATTTATTTCGATTATTAAGACCGAGCGCTCTTTAAGAACATGACAAACAGCTGTTCTGCCACCAACAATACTGGTTTCTGATTGGCCGTCCAGCTGAGACACGTTGTGAGGTCATTGTATAAACGCTGAATTTCAAAGCGACTCTGGTGACGTTCAGTTTTAAACCAATGAGCTCAAAGCTTTGAGAGCGTCCAATCAGGATGGATTATTCTAACAGTATCAATCAGTGCTGCCACTGTGACTGATTCACCGAATTTTTGTGAGTACAAAAAGACGTGTACTGTGATTATTTTAATTATTACTAGTTTAGTTCAACTGATTAGTCGATGAATCGTTTGGTCTGTAAAAGCTCACGTCTTCACACGTCTTGTTTTGTCCGACCAACAGTCCAAAAGTATTTTCAGTTCAATTTCGTTTCATTTTTACTTGAAGACTCGATTCGTCGACAGGACTTTAAAATACTGAAAGAACAGAAGTGCCATCTAAAACAGCTTCCACTGAAGACAGTAAGAGACGCCCATCAGTCTCTGACTTCATGTCTTACAGATCTGAGGTCAGGCTGGCTGCTGTCGTATCCCGTGGTAACGTCTCTGATGTGGACGATCCGGATGCCGCCGCACAACTTCGGGTACGAACCGTCACCGTCAAAGTTTCTGATCCGGCTGAAGATCTTCTGGATGGTGGGGGGGTCGTTACAGACCACGTAGGAGGTTTTAGACAAGTGATAACCGTAGCTGGAGACAGGAAGTCACAACAGTAACAACTGTCAAAATAAGACGGAAGCAGAAACGCTAAAATTAACACTTTCACACATGTAAATATTGTGACTGTGACTCTGAAGACAGAAAAATCTAAATCCAAGAACCTCAACTGTCAGGTCATGGGACTATTTCAAGGACCTCTAAACCCTCCTCGAGGACCGTCTAACATAAAGACTAAGTTAACATCACAGACTGAAGCTCTGGTGTTTGCTGCCCTCCAGTGATGGAAATGATGAATAATCATTAGATGTTAAAAATATTAAACATCTTGTTTTTGTTGGTTTGAACATATTCCCAGCTGCAGTAACTGTAATCACTCAGCTCTAATCGTCAGGACAAACTCTTCATGTGTGTGAAACTAAACACTTTTGATATTTTAAGTAGTTGCTGATAATACTTGCATAGTATTTTCACAGTGTGGTATTAGTACTTTTACTGCACCGCCTACAGAACGTAATGACGAGTTCTTTGCTGTAACATGAAAACGTACGTCTGGTAGATGTTGATGAGTTGTTGGTCCAGACTCAGGTTCTTGTTGTGGAGGTAAGCTGCCATTTCAGCCACTACGGCCGCCGAGCTCACGCCGTCTTTCTCTGGGACCAAACTGCCGCACAGGAAACCTGAAGACATGAAACAAAAACACCTCTCTGTACAGCTTCACTGTCTTCGCTCTGTTGTCAAATCTGAAACCACATAACCAGAAAATCTGCGCTTTATTCCAAAAAGTCTCTTAATGTACCTTCCAAATATCTGATAACTAATGAGTATTTAATGAGAATAATGTTTATCTATTGAATTTATTTTTAAACATGTTGTATTTCTATAATAATAGAAATAATAAACTTGGTTACCGATCGACTCCTCGAAGGCAAATATGACGGTGTTTCCTGTTTTGGAGAGTTCGTGTATTCTGTTCCCGATCCATTTGAACCCAGGAAGAGTTTCCTGTTGAACACAGACAGACAGGAGACCATCATCATCATCACCATCATCATGACACAGATGTAATAACATCTCAAGTCAGTCCTGACTGAACTGACAGAATCATTCTTCACATTAGTAGTGGTGTTTCTTTATCTTTGGACCTCGAAGTGGAATCCCTCGATGTGAGCGAAGGCCTGCAGGATCTTAGACGACACTGTGGTGGCCAACATGTAGACCCTCTGAGAGTCTGCAGGATCTGGATGAGCCTCCTTCCAATTAAAGAACATCCACCAACCCAATAGAGCCGCCAGCTCGTTACCTGTGAACACCTTCCAACCGCATCTGTAAGACAGACACACTTAAACTACACCTGCAACTGGAGGATTCAATGTGTGTCGGCGTGTTTGTGCTGCTACTGCACATATAAAAATAAACCCTTATGAAAAGAAATGTTGTTAATGGGTCACATCAGTTAATGATCGGTTAATGAAAATTCAAATTAGCATCCCCAGTTGTTTTACAGCTGTACTTTACCTGTCTTACAGGTGCAGTTTACCTGTCTTACAGCTGTAGTTTACCTGTCTTACAGCTGTACTTTACCCGTCTTACAGCTGTACTTTACCTGTCTTACAGCTGCAGTACAACAGGTAAACTGCAGCTGTAAGACAGGTAAAGTACAGCTGTAAGACAGGTAAACTACAGGTAAACTACAGCTGTAAGACAGGTAAACTACAGCTGTAAAACAGGTAAACTACAGCTGTAAAACAGGTAAAATACAGCTGTAAAACAGGTAAACTACAGCTGTAAAACAGGTAAAATACAGCTGTAAGACAGGTAAACTACAGCTGTAAGACAGGTAAACTACAGCTGTAAGACAGTGCTGTTGAGCAAACGTCACAGTTACCTGTCAGACTTCTCTGCTACGGCCAAACGGTCGGCATCAGGATCCGTCGCCAGAACGATCCGAGCGTTTTCCTTCTCGGCCAGAAGAAGAGAAAGCTCCTGGAGAACACACAAGAAAACTGATTATTAAGACAAAAATAATAAAATACTGAATTTAAGAAATCACTTGATGGACTGGGATCTGTGTCCTACCAAGACGGACTCTCCCTCCTCGGGGTTGGGGCAGCGGACGGAGGAGAAACTGGGGTCGGGGTCTTTCTGCTCGGGGACAGGGATCGGCGGAGCGAAGCCGAAGGTGCGGAAGGCCTGCTGGACGAAGGCGTGTCCGACACCGTGGAACGACGAGTGGACAAACTTCAACGGACAACTTTTGTTCAGATCCCTGAGACACATCAGGAGAGGGAGGTGAACTCCTCATCACATCACATCCATTTGGCGGTTTAGTCCAAAGCAACTTACAATTCAGACTCAAAAGTAACAAGGCAGGTGTCATCAAATATTTGAAGTGCAACCCTCCCAAATAAACATAGAACTACAAGTGCAAGTGCTGGAAGTGCTAGCTTTGGGTGCTGAGGTGCAATGTGAAATGGTAAAAGATGTGCAGTGACTCATGGCTTAGTGGTGAGATGGAGCAGTTTCACTGCCCTGTAGACCTGCAGGGGTATGGAACTAGCTGCAAAGGTAGAGGTACTAGCACCAGAGGTCCACAGTATAGCTCCAGATGTATACCGGTAGAAGGACTAGCTGCAGAGGTCAGAGGACCAACTGTACAAGTCTGAGGTCTGGGGGCAAGCAACAGAGGTCTGGGGACTCACTTCCTCCTCTTACCTGTGGAAGCAAAGGCAGGTGAGCTCCTCCATGTAGCAGCTGTTGATCTGGGTCAGGGGGTCGGTCCTCAGGGAGCAGCTCTCCACCAGCTCCTCCTCCCAGCAGGAGGCGCTCCAGGGCTCCAGCTGCTCCTCGATACTCTGCAGGATCTCATTGTCATGAGGTGAGGAGATCTGAGCGCCGTTACACCAGTACACCTGCAGGGGGCGATACAGATACAGACCTGAGGCCTCTTATCGACCGTCAGAGTGAATTCTACAATGACCCAAGAAGAAAAAGATGAACGTGAGTCTGCATATGTTCATCAAGTTCTTCTTAACTATGATGGTGAACGTAGACGCACTCTCGGTAAGCAGTTAAAGAAAGTGTACTAATATATATTTGAGTGATGTCTGAGAACAGACAAGATAAATACTTTCTTCCCCAAACAGGTCCAGCTTAGTTTCATCACTTCACAGACTCCCAGACCTCTCCAGGCCTTCACACGTGTTATACATATTATTCCAGTCGACTTTTTATGTTCTTTGTGGTCAGAATAGAGTGCGGCGAGGTTTCTGGGCATCACGTCTTGTTTAGTGTTCTTCTTATAGTCTGCACTGATACTTCACCAGGTCCTCCTGCAGGTCCTCCTCCTGCAGGTCTTTGGCAGGATTATGGAGGTTTTTCTCAGCTGTTGTTTTCTGATTAAAATCACGTCCAGGAAGGTTTGCTGCTGTCTCTTTGTTTTTGAGTGAGTTCCTTTGTCTTTGCTGTGTTTGTGTTGAAATCTGTCTCACAGCTGAAGTTAATTCAGTGTCGTTATAAAGATCCCAAACGTTTACTGTCTTTTGGTCGCCTTACATAAATGTAAATGAACAGCAAATAGCAGTTTAATAATTATGACATGGCAGTATTAGAAAAACATATGTTACACATTTTCATTTTCAATCTGATTAAATCCCTGAACTCATCCAAATGTAATTTATAAAAATGATAAATACACCGTCACACACTCAGAGTTAGAAACAGGATCCAACTCAGTTTATCGACACGACGGCTGACAGTCTGTCTGTTTCAGCTCTAAAGAATAACTTTCACTGTCAGCGCTAAACTGTAAAGAATGTTTCACAAGAAGCATTAAACTTGTACTTCCTGTCCAGTGGCGGTTCCTCACCTTGTATCCGTTGTCTTCCTTGGGATTGTGTGAGGCGGTGATCATCACTCCGGCCGCAGCACCCAGCTTCTTCACAGCGTACGGCTGCAATCAAACACACACGTTTAATAATAATAATAATAATAATAATAATATTAATATTAATAATAATGTCGATGAGCTGACGGCGGCAAGAAGTGATGCGTTAGCGTTTCCTCACCACGTACGGCGTGGGCACGAATGTGGAGAAGAGATGAACAGGAACGTCTCTGCTGAGCATCACAGCAGCCGTCAACTTCGCCAAACTGAAACACACAAACAATCATTTCATGGTTTTTTATTCGTGGTGAACTCATCGATCCTGCTGGATGATGAATGAGCTGCTGTTATTACGGTTTTACTCTTCTACCATATTTAGTACTTCATTATTATTAGCATCATCATGTGGTTTTAGTTACCGCTCACTGCTGCAGCCGCTCTCCTCCTGTCCTCTGGTGTCAAAACCAACAACCACTCCTCGACTGCGGAAGTCTGCAAAATACCTGGACAGGTATGAATATAAACCCTGAAGACAGAAAAAACATTTCAAAGAACTTCATTCATTTATTTGGACACGTAAGAAAACACAGAGAAACACAATGAATGAAAGGCTTGAAAAGAGGATTGTACTGTGAGATGAATAATAAAAACAAGACGTCTCATTAAAACAGAAATTAACAGAAATTAATCAGTAATTTTAACATTTTAGGATATAAAATTAACAAGAGATACATTCGTGTCACTAAATGTTTGGCTCATTAAATGACATTATTGACCCACTGAACCTTTCTGCTGTTATTGGACAATAAAGCTTTTTATTGCTTTTTGATAGATATTAGTTATTATTACATTATTATTATGTTCCTACAATTACAAGAAGTTACAGTTTAGAGCCGCAACTAAGGATTCATTTCATCATCGATTAATCTGATTCACGTCTTCAAATGTCATGAAGACAAGACTGAATGACTGAATGGATGAATCGATTCTAAAAATAGTTGCTGATTCATTTTCTGTTGATCAACTAATTGATTAATGATTGATTAATGATAGTATTTAGGCAGCAACTACATAAAGTTAAATATAAAACATATTAATATAAACATAATTCACTGAGTATACAGTCAATGTCCACTTTATTAGGTACACCTTTACAGTCTTATCCAACTGTCTACTACACCGAGCTCACAGTTACTGAGGTGTTGTACTGGACTGCATTACATTCAGAGGGGTTCCTAATATTCTAACCACCTCATGTATGTAAACAGGGAGGACAAAAAAATAGAAACACCTCTCAATATAATGTAGTCCACAGCAAAAGCACCTTTAGCTGTGAGCTCATTAATAACCTGAACAACAACTGAACATTATGACCTTTATTATTATTATTATTATTATTATCATTATTACTACCAGGAGATGTTCCTAATTCTAAACAATCTGTGCACCATCTGTGTGTGTGTCTGTGTTTTGGTCCCTGCAGACTGGACCAGCATGAACCAGCTTGACTTGCTGTCACTGAGGTGCTTATGAACTGGTCTGACCTGTGTGGACTGGATGACGGTGAGGTCGTTGATCCGGTTGAATCCGGCCCCCATCGGCGCTCTGAGTCCTGCCGTGCCGAAGCTCATCCTGCTGCCGAGTCTCATCCTCAAGTCCTCCAGACGACCAGCCGCCACCAGAGACTCCACCTGAGCCCGAGTCCAGCGGTTCTACAGAAGAGGAAACCCATCACAACATCTTCTTCCTCCGGCAAGGAAAATAGTCCCCAACAAATGCACCATTTCCTCCTGTTAGTTTGATAAAAACTCCAGCTGGAACTATATATTTATAAGAGTTAGGTGTTCAGCAGGAACCAATGAGCTGCTGAGAGCCACAGACAGGAAGTCAGACAGGACAGAGAGACGGACTGACACCAGACTGATATATATTCATATATATATAGCCTGAAGTAACTTGTTGTTGATTTGGACAGGATAACTGTGAAGCACCATGTTTCCATATTAGAGTCTGTTGATTACATCAGACCGATAATGAATAATAAATAATTCACAGCCTGCTGTCTGTCTGAGTGTGTGTGAATCTTTTCCAGGCTGCTGACATTTACAGAGGAGGTCAGCAACATTCATGACCTTTAAGAACTACACAGCTCTGAGTGTGTGACAGATTTCAACTCTGATGATCTGTAAACATCTCAGCTGTTTGTCAGATTCAAAAACCAAGAATCCTCTTCACACCAGTTTGTTCAACAGTTCATTAAGTGCTCATTAAATAAAATAATCACCAACTCTCACCAAGACATCGCAGTCTGATGGTGTCTGATAATAAATACTTAACATGCTGATATTTTACTGAAACCTGTAACACAGTTTATAAAATGCTCCTGATGAATCCATTATTTGACTCAGGATCACCTGTCTTACATCAGATCCTGGTGTCTAACACATGCCTTCACTATCATTATCAGAACGTCAGACTGCTCAGACAATAACACTGTCTTTATTTTCAGTTACACGTCAGGATTGCCTCTGAACTACATGTTAACATTTTCTTTTAGTCTTTTAAAGTTGTCTTAAATATTAAAGTTGAAATGTTGTCATGAATATAAATAAATGTGCCTTGTTTTGCTGTTTGCAGATGAGTGAGGACAGAAGGCCGACACAAAAATATGAGTTTTAAAATGTAAACCACATTAGCGTAGACATGGAGTCAGTGTGACTCAGGTGGAGTCAGCAGGCGAATGTTGAGGGTTGATTGGTGGCTCTGAACATCATCCAGCTGGTTCAACTGTTCAGGAGGAAAATATATTATCTGGCAGGTTGGCATCAATAAAAACACATCATTAAAACGGGAATTCCACTGTCTGTACAGGCCTTTTGGCTACTTGCTAAACAGTTGAGTCATGCTGCCGTTTAATCGCCTGATAACCCACGAAGCCGATCTCCATCACGACCCAGACAGCTGCCGATGCTCCTGACTGTCTGCCTGCAGGCATGCAGGTCCGCACTGCGGGCAACACACACTCACTCACCCCGGTGAGACACTAGGCTGAACCCAGCCCACAAACACGCCGCTGTGTCGAAGCTCAGAACTCCAATTTAAAACTTCGCAAATTTATATTTTCTTGCATATTGATCAAATTAATTAGAATAACAAGCATGGTTCGGAATGATTTCAGAAGTGGTTGGTTCTAGTGAAACATTTCGCTTACAGAATTTCAACACGCTCTTGTTTTAAATGAAATCTATCTTTTATAGTTGCTGCGCCAGCTACGCATATACGCCTTCGACGCAGCGTCAACAGCCTCAAAGTTTCTGTTTAATGAAATAAAAGTGATAGTTTACTAAATTGTTTTAGTGCCGATTTTACCAGACGACCATAGACGACCAAATACAGTATCTTAAATCATTATTACTACACGTATTTGCTAACGTGCAATGTCATTTTTAAATGCTCGATTTTCAGGGAAGTTTGGTGACGTTCCCTCTACACAGTTGGACACGTACAGTAGCACAGACAGGCTGAAGTTGGCTTCCCAGGTGCTTAACATCACGCTCTGACAGCCGGACAGACACTCACCTTGTCCCAGGTCAACCACTGGTGCACCGCCTTGTCCAGCTGCGGGTCGCCGGTGCTCTGACACCTCGAATTGGCGTTCAGGTCCCCGTTAACTCCGTTATCATCTCCCATGCTGACAGACAGATCCAGGCTAGCTAAATCTCAGTAAACATGCAGCAGGGCCATTTAACTGTCGGACGAAGTAGCAAATAGCTAGCAGGCAGTCGGTTGTTCTGTTCTGTGATACTGTGTAAGCTAACGTTGCGGTTCCGGTCAACTCTCCGAGTATCAGCCTTAGCTACTACACACACCGAGGCTAATGTTAGCTACATGCTAAAGTTACACAAGCGCTGGAAGCTGATAGCAGCCAACTAACCGCATGCTAACCGACAATATTACTCAGAATATATTCCTCGGTAAAGTTACACATGACAGAAATATTAACCACTTCAGTTCATAAACACCAAACACGACAAGTTCTGTTCAACAAACTGCACTTCCGCTCCAGTTTTAAAATAAAAGTCCCGTTCTCGTGCACGTTTCTTTCACAGGATAAGATCTGTTTATAAATTATATACAGTCTATGATAAAGAATGAACACAATACTCGTTTTTCACCTGTTGACAAACATTCAAGAACAGAATTCCCAACTTCCGGTCCAGTTTTGTCTATTTTAGCTCAGTTGTTAGCCACGGTCAAACACATTTAAACCTGCACTAGTGCGCATGCGCCGACCGTGCATGCAGCCTGTTACAGTCGCTCCTGTTTGTTTTCTTGTTTTTCTTACTTTCTCCTTTTTGCCTTTTATTTTACTCAGTACTTTTTAAGATACTAACTTTTGAATTAGTGCCCTCTCCAAACATGCTGGTGTACAATTTCCCCCCGGGGATCAATAAAGTATTTCTGATTCTGATTAATTTGTCAATTCATTTTACATTACATTACAGCCCCTACATGGCACGCGCTCTACCACGTGAGCCACCGGGCTGCCCCCTTGTGGAGTCGTGTTTGAGTCACCTGATGAATGAAGTTATCTGTCTTTGGTCTCCTCCACCTCCTGAGGGAAGGAAGTAAGTAACAAAGTCAACACTGAATCTGAACCTTTATGAAACATGAAGGTCATTTCAAGGTACAAATTCAGAGCTGCTTTTAAAGGTAATCAGTACATTAAAGGGTATATTAAATATTTAACATATTAAAGGGTTTTAATGGCTTTTTAGAAATGAACATAGAACATGAAAGACAGATCTGAATGCATCCTGGACCTCTGTCTGTTCTGGACACAGATGAAACTGATACAAAAGGGTTCAAACAGAACATGTGTCGAGTTTTAATCTATAAAGTCAGTTTCTACGCTGACGATCGTCCACTGTCCTGATCACTTTCAGGTGTTTGTCTGTCTGTCAGCTGACAGTTGAACTGATCTCTGAAGGCGTGCAGCAGGTGAGGGATGGTTTCCTCCACGCTGACGTCTCTCTGCAGCTCGGCGCTCAGTGATGTCACCCCTTTACCTTCGATACCACACGGCACGATGTGGCTGAACCACGACATGTCGGTGTTACAGTTCAGAGCCAAGCCATGAGACGTGATGTATCTACCACAGTGGATTCCTACAAAAACACAACAAAAAGACGACATTCATACAGAGAAGGTGTCTCTAATCATCCGCATGTGTTTGGACTAAAGGAAGTTCAGGTAGTCAAACTGCAACACTGAGAGCAGCAATGAAAACACATCGGGCCTCATGCAAGAAGAACTCGGACAGAGAGATTTGTGGAACTGAATGAAGTACAGCGGTGATCCAGATCTGCGTGCCAGTCCTGTAGTTTGATTCATTGTGACTTCATCTAATGAATCTTGAGTGTAAATATGTTGCCAAAATCAGCTAAAATAGACACCAATAACTAAAATAAAACTTTCTCAACTTAGTTATTGGATAATCAGCTGCTGCAGGTCTCAAATGACAAAATGACAAATGACACTGTACTCTGTCATTTTAGAATTTATGCCAAATTGGTTGCTGTTTGATGTTTAAGTTTAAGGTCATGACGCCGTGTTTCATTTCCTGATTGATCAAGTTCGACGGTCCGATTTCCCAACATGGCTGCTGTCAAAAGATCTGTTAAAACTGTAGTGAGCTAGTTTCAATATTACTGCCGTAGTGTTTTTGGTGTAATAAACTGTGGTCTTGAGACTGAGCTGTGATATAATCTGAACTTCAATGCAGATCAGACCCTCTGTACATTCACTTTTCCTCTTCTTCCCATTCTACCGACATTATGTGGATTATGCAAATGATCAAGTCTCACCAACGCTTACATGAACAAATGACATTTATCAAGTTGAAATCAGAGATTTATGATTCCGATTTGGAACTCTGGTACGAACAATCCAAAACTAGAAGTTTAGGACAAAAATACGAAAGAGTTCCTGCATGAGCCCCAATGACAGAGAAGTTGTGGTGTCGTACCGATGGCGCAGATCTTGTTGTCTCCGACCCAAACTCCAGTGTGAGGAGACGTTGACCCTTTGATACCAAACCTGCTGCAGACGGAGAGGACGGTCTTCTCCAGCTCACAGACATACCAACGGACACTCTGAGAGACCAGATCAGACTTTAACACTCATCCGCTCACATTAAACTGCATCAAACTCAAGAATAAATCAGGTCAGACCTTCTTGAAGCAGGTCAGGTTGAGGACTGGGTAGCAGACCAGCTGTCCCGGCCCGTGGAAGGTAATGAGTCCACCTCGGTTAGTGTGGTGGACGTCAGCCCCCAACAGTTGGAGGCTGTCCAGCAGGGGGGTGGGGTAAGGTTTGTGGCGGATCCCGGTGGTGTAGACTGGTGGGTGCTGACACAGCAACAGAGCGTGAGCCGGACCGGACCTGTGCCGGTTCACATAGACCTGCTGCAGCCGCAGAGCCTCCTGGTAGGAAACCAGGCCCAAACGGACCACCTCCACCACCGGCCGGCTGCCCTGCATCTAGGACTGGGTCCAGACCAGGAGACCAGGAGTGGAACCAGGACACAACACCCTTACATTAATACACAGACTTGTGTGAATGTGGTATTTATTGCCTTATATTGTTTCTATTATTGTACTGAAGTCAATAAACAAACTAAACTAAACCACTGATCTAATGCTAACGTCTGATATGACTATGAAACAACAGGCCCTTATAAACCTTTCATTAATCCTTCATTTACACAAACACCTTAACCTTCACCAAGCTTCAGGGACAATGCTTTACGTTAGGACTCCGGTATTTAACAGGTTTACCCTGATGGGACAAATTAATGGAAACATTCATGGAGTGGGATATTTTACAGGTTTTTCAATGGGTATTACAGATACCCCTTAATTTGTATCTTAAAGGGTGTATAGGGGTATACATATATATACATATACATACATATATGTATATACATATACACACACACACACACACACACACATATATGTATATATACACACATAAATGTATATAAATATGAACACATATATATATACACACACACACATATACATATATAAATAACAACAGTGAAGCTTAGTCAAGCTTAGTTCCCTGAGAGACAGAAAAGCAACTTCATCACAGATACACAATCTGCTAAATAAAGAATGCCAGACTCCAATCAGCAAAACTCCTGTCAAAAGAAGGCTGTCCTGTAGTGGTCTCAGAGGACCAGTAGCAGTTTCTAAACCACTTCTCAGAAGGGGAAACAAGGCAAAACTCTTGGGGTGTAACAGAAGGGTGTATGTAAGGAGACGAGCAGGAGAGAGAATGATACCGCAGTGGATCAAACCAACAGGGAAACATGGTGGTGGGAATATTCAAGTCTGGGGGGGGTTTATCTATTCTGGAGTTGGACCCCTGCAGCGAATCGACTACACCCTGACCAAGGAGAAGCACCACTTAATTCCTCAGAGCTTTGCAAGAACTACTTGGAGACCAAAGAAGACCAAGGAGTCCTGACTGTCATGGACTTTCCTCCACAGTCACCTGACCTCAACCCCATTGAACTATTTATGGGGGCACTTGAAGACTCAGAAAGCCAAGCCTTCTGTGACATCACAAGAAGCCCTCTGGAACATTGTCAGATCATGCTGGGACTTTTGGCACAAACTTGTGGAGTCTATGCCAGCTGGAGTGCATGCTGTCATTAAAGCAAAAGGGGGACATACTAAAGACTAAGATTCTCTGAAATCCCTGACCATCAAAGATTCAACTATTCACTCAAATTGTTAAGCTGATATTATCATTTGTAATGAAAACAAATGCAAAATAGAAGTAGCTTGACTACTTGTCTCAGACCTTTGGACCCCACTGTGTATATAATAAGAGAAAAGAAGTGTCACAGCACTTTGACCTCCCTGACAGACAGATTCAACACAAACTATAGCTCAGACTCTCTGAAGGCTTCCGGGTTGAATCACTTTAGTTTCGTCACATCTTCGATATTTAATCGGTTTATTTTCCGGTGTTTTACCTCTCTAACTTCACCGTTCAGGTCAAATCCTCCTGGACCTGCTGCACTCATTGTGCGCCGCCATTGTTGTTTTTTCACTTCTTCCTCGACTCTTGTCCATTTCCCCATTTCCGGTTTTTACAACACTCTGCTGCCACCTGTCGTGCCGAAAATAAAACCTTCCACAATAAAACTGAAATTAGTTTATGTCATTCCTTAGAAATGTTTATTAATTAGGTCCTTCATTTGATCTGATTTGTACAGGTATTTATTTAATTAATTTCAATAACTTTGTCGTCATTTGATTTTCTCAGCCAGATGTTTGCAGTAGTACTTGTAGTAGTTGGTGCCACAATCTGGAACCAGCCGGACGTGTCCACAAACTGGTCCACAGACATTCAAATGCAAACTGAAATCTGGACACCAGAATACTGTTTTCAACCGTCTTGTTGTTTTATTGTTTGTTTTAATGTATGTTCACAGGACTCCTTGGAAAGAAGTATTAACACAGAGTGAAATAAAAGTCTGACGGTGTCGGTGGGAAGGTGGAAGTGGATGACTATTCAGTTGGCATTTGTGGTTGATTTGTTGCAAACATAAACTGATGTAGTGATTCCATTTCATGCTTTGAGAACTGTTTAAGAAAATGAGGAACCTGTACTCTTCATTTATCTGGAAGGAATGATGATGTATGAGTTTTACAAAATACTAATTCATTTGATTATGTTCTGTCTGAAACGGCCACTTACAGTTCATAGGGGTCGTAAATGCAGCAAGGTACACAGGATATTGGTAAGGCTACGAAATTCCCAGTTGTCTTGAACGAAGCACGGTTGACGTACTGGATGTGGGCGGGTCCAGACGTCCCACCCCGCCTTCGCGCGGGCCGCAGCCAGGACTGCTTGGTTTCGGCGGCAGCAGGGCGGGGTTTGTTTTGAGAGCGGACCGGAGAGAGAAGACTCACCAGGGAAGATGGCGACCGCAGGGTCCGCCGAACGGCCTGTTAAACCGGCCAGCACCGCCGCCGGCAGGTACCGGACCGGGCCCGGAGCTGGTTGCGGGTCCGGGTACAGCCCACCGCAAAACGAGGGGAAGAAGTGCTCGGCGTGTACGGAGGGGCAGCCCGGCGGCAGCCCGACCTGCGGACAACCGGCCTGTCCGCTCTGCCTGAATCAAAGACACCCCGGCAGCGAAGAGCGGCTCCGGAGGAGAAGTGACCCCGAGGGGTGCAGCAGTAGACCGGACAGAAGGGACTGCGACAGCCGGAGAGGTCGGTGTGTTTCCCGGGAAAACTACAGCTCCCAATCCGCTGTATCAGCACCGCCGCTGGCGGTTTGTTTTACAAACCAACCGCAAGAAAAACACTGACACAACCAGAGTTTAACGGTGTTCAGTCTAACTTTATTATTACTTTATTTTAACAGCTGGAGGCCTGAACAGTTTATTAACGTCTGACAGGTAAAACGAACTGACTCCGAATCAGTTTACAGAAAATATCAACAGTCTCCAGCTGTGAACAGCTGAGTTACAGTGCGTTTTAGTCATATTATGGACATTTTAAAGACATATGTGGGCATCAGAATTAAAATGTGTTTAATTTTTATGGAGTTTTGTAAGAAGCGGCTGAAGCAGAAACTGACGTCTAGTCAGAAACAAATCAATGAGTACATCTGAGAAAGACCTGAGTAGACACATTAACTGTCATGTTTATCAGGTTCATTCATATTAATACTTAACATCTGTAGACAGCGAGTCTACATGGGGTTATTTTCTAGTTTTTGGTCAGATCTGTGATCAGGTCTGGTGTTGGAGGACTTGTCCAGACTTGTTCATCTGTAGAAGGAGGTGATGTACTACAGTAGTACTTGTTGTTATCTCTGTCCCCTGTGGATGTGAATTGATTTCAACTGTTTATCTTTGTCATTACTGACCCATCAGTAAATCAATAATCAGGACTGTTTCATGGCAATGTTGGATTTTGATGTGATTTGTGCATCAGTGTGATGAAGTACTGCAGTATGTCAGCTAATTCACTGAAGTAACCAAGACTTTAATGTCTGCATATTTTATCTAAAAACTCCTCATATATCAGTGCTGCCATATGAAATTATATACACTGTGATAGAGGATGGTATCTGTAGTGTCCACTCCTAATTTCCGAGTCTATATTTAAACATTTTTGTTAATTATCTTCGCTTTGCAGTTTGAAACACTTCCCAAACAATCACTCACTCTCACAATCACTGTCTCTTGTGTTTTTTGTTTTTGGTCAGTTTCAGTCTGTCTGTTGAGTTCAGGTGCTTGTATTGTAACTCTGTTGTTTTGTGTCTTCAGAGTTCTTCATCTCTCCTGCTCTCATCCCAAAATGTTCAGACGTTTCATCAGGACCAGCCGCGAAACACAAGGTGAGTCAGATTCACTGACGGGTCAGTGAACGCAGCACGTGAAGCTTGGATTGCTGTTGTTCTCAGCCTGACTCTGGTTTGTGTTTCAGCTGTTGTTGTCTGAGGACAGAGAGGAGGTCAGGAGGAGAAACACTCTGATCTGTAAAGACGAATCAGTCCGACACGTTGAAGAACCTGTAAGTCTGAATGAAACCAGCTCTTCAGGTCTGCATGTTTATTGAACCTTAAGCTTTTGCTGAAAGACATAAACTTCAAGTTGTTCAGGAGCTCAAATATCTGGGAGTCAAAATTATATCATATTTCCTTTAGAAATGAGCAGAGACGGTCGAGAATAAACTTAAATGTCAATTCAGCTCAGTGTCACAGTCTCCAGTCTGCAGCAGCTTGATGTTTTTTAAACTCGTTGTTTTTCTCAGGGAGTTCTGTCTGACTCAGAGAACGAAGAGCCGATCAGCAGGAGGATCAGAAACATCTCTGCCTTCATCAGGAAAACCAAAAACTCTGCAGCCTTCACTGGGTGAGCAGGACGAGTCACTCGGCTTCATTTTTATTAGTCGGACCAACTCTGGCTCATAGGACCTCTGACTTGTGTGTTTTTCTTCTTCAGTGGTTCCCAGAGGAGTCAGAGCTGCACCGACTCGGTGGAGGACAGAGGAGGGAAGCTGAAGGTTGTCATCCAGCCGGCCCTGATGGACAGAGTATGTTAGACCACCTGTGGTGTCTGAATCTGAAGCTAAATCTCATTCCATCCAGTTTCACTTGTCTTCCTGTAGTCAGAGGTCATAAGGAGTCAGGGAGTGTCGACAAGTGACGGCGTTTTCTCTGAAGACAGACTGTTTTTTACTTGCAGCCATAAAGATCTTCTGGAGATACTTTTACACAAACCTTTAGGTATATAATGTACTCAAACCCAGTGTCCTTGATGTTAAACATTTTATACTGACTTTTTTTGTAAATACCAAAATGTGCTTTCTTCTTAGCTTCAATCCTCAAACGCAGTGTATCTCTAACAGGTCCTGTTTTCAGGAGAGAGAAATCTTGCCTGATCTTCTTTTAAAAGCAGACTGCCACATGTACAGGCAGTAAGGGCACGTTCGCCTGTTTCAGGTCTGTCTTAAAACAACAGTCAGATGTCCATATAAACATAGCAACAGGTTTTTCTTGCTGTAATCGTTCCTCCTGTTTATGCCGGACATTAACAGATCTCTGGTACTAAAAACATTTGGAAGACACGATTAGATTTGTCTCACGCAGAAAGCTGAAGCTTGATTTTAGCTTCAGATTAACTGTAGATGTTGTCCTCCATCACTTCCACTGAAATCACTTTAGGAGAAGATGTCCAGTATGAGCAGGAGGAGTGATTACAGTGACCAACAACTCTTTTAATGCACATGTGGGCTTGTGACTATTGTTTTAAGACGGATTTGGAAAATTGTGAACCTGAACCACGATGTGAGGACAAATGAAAACCTTCAGAGTTTATACAAGGTGGGAAAAGCGGAGGAAATGGCTGAAACAGTCACAGACAGGCAGCTGAAGTTAGTCTGCATCCAGTTGAGGTTGGTATTGACCTGCTGGACTTGCCACCTCTTTTATATTTCTGTTCCTCTCCCGTCTGTCAGGTTGGTATCAGTCACAGCTACACAGCAGGAATCCTCCTCTCCTCTGAGAACAGTCGCTCGGTCTCAGCTCCCATCACCGCTCCGGACCGGAGGCTCACCTGGCGAGCTGTCGTCTCATCATCGTCGACTCCTCTGGGCCTCCCTCCGCCCCGCCCCGAGCGCTCCATCAGCCCTGAGAGCAATGACAGCATCTCCGAAGAACTCAACCACTTCAAACCCATCGTCTGCTCGCCGTGTACGCCGCCCAAACGGCTACCAGACGGCCGTCTGATGGAGCCCACCATCGTGAAGTCCACGCCTAGGAATCTGACCCGCGGCCTGCAGAAGGCCACCAGCTACGAGGCCAGTCCTGCCGTCCTGCAGAAGTGGAGGCAGATCGAACTCGACCGCCAGAGCCTCAAAGTGAACTCCAAGGCAACGCTGACAAGCCCCGTCAACGAGCTCCACAACAAGACCGGCGGGGCAGAGGACTGCGGGGGGCGCACCACCAAGACTCATCAGTCCATGGCAGGACGGGACGGAGACGGAGTGATGGCCGTCAACAAGAGGAGGCTGCTGTTTGACCCTCCAGCCGCAGACACAGACACCTTCCAGAAACAGTCTGTAAAGATCCGGGTCCCTGCGATCCGCTACAGCAGCGAGGCGACTTTCAGAGGAAGTTCAGACTTTGAGCCGACAGTAGGCACTCCTGAATCCTGCAGCGGAGGAACGTTTTTTAGTCGAAAACAGTCGTTCTCACCGTACACTAAGAACTCTGGTTTCCAGTCGTGTAAATTAGTGCCAAAGGACTCACAGAGTCCAAAGAAGGAGTCTGACAATAGCCTCCACAACCAGTCTACCTCAAAGAGGGGCAAGAAGAGGGAACAGAAGACCAAACACCTGGACTCAGACCGGGACTCGGACCTAAAGAGGAGCCGGTCGGTCAGCCAGGAGGCCTTCGATGAGCGTTATATCCGTCAGATCCAGCAAGAGCGTCAGGACCGAGCGCTCGCCTTGAAGCTGCAAAGACAGTTTGACCTGGAGAACCAGACCGTCAACCGCAGGAGAAGCCCTGACACGTACTTCCTGCGGTCCTGGATGTCCAATCAGAACCGCCGGAGGCGTGGGCTGAGGAGATCCCGACGAATCAACAAGAAGCACTAGAGAGGAGTTGTCTGCTGACTCATCACAAAGACAGACAGGAGGAGGTTCATATATGCAAAGTGACGACAGGTGAAGGTTTAATGAATGTTTTTACACGACAGCAAACTTGAAACGCTGTTGAGGAAAAACACGTCTGATTTTCACTTCTTTCCACCAGCAAATCACCAAAACAAAGGCATCACATCTCTGGAGGATGACAGATGGATCTGACTTTACTTTGGACGTTTAATAGATTCAATGATTCAGTGATCAATCAAATTAAAGCCATAAATGCTGTAAAGATCAACATAAATAGGGACAAAACCTGTCTGGATTAACCTGTTGGAGGCCTGTCGTTGGGTTGATGGCAATGAGCAGACCCAGAAACCATCAGTCCTGTGCTGCAGCAACACTACCTGGCCCAGGTTGTCTGTGTGTCCCATAGATTGTGTTAATTAATTAATATGAACTTTTGACAGTGTGACGTTTTAAAGCAGCAGGTTCTAGGTATCTTATATTGACAGTGTTGTTGGGGACACAGAGAGATTCATGAGCTGCTGGATGTTGAAAGGTGGTGATGACCAATTTGAATTAAAGATCCGTGTTGTTGGGGAGCGACAGGAAAAGTAGTCTTTCTCAAGCTCCAGGGGCCACCGGAGGTCCTGGGCTTCAGGTGCAGACACTCACTTTGCCCACTTGGTAATTAAGCTTTGCACAAGAGAAGAAGAAGACGGAAACTCTTTGATGTGGTTGAATCCTCCCCAGCACGTCTTCATGTGCTTTATTTTTAATATCAACAGACTATCAGAGCTGCAGGACTCTCCAAACACATGAGACACGTTGAACCAGCCCACTGGTCCGGTTCTCAATAGAACCTCCAGTTCTCGTCTGATGAGGCCTTTTTCTGCTTCTTCACCAAGACTTCATGTTTGTGCGTCCTTCAGCAGCCGAGTAGTCGAGCTATAGAGACCATCAGATAAAGATAGCCCTCCCAGTGTGGGTACTGGTCTGTCTCGGCAACCGACAGTCTTCCAGTCTGAACGTTTGTCAGACCTTCTTTGGACATGGACCCCCGTGTTGAAGCTCTGAATGGACTCTTCTCTGTGAGTGCTGAGGCTCATGGGTACTTTAGTCTTTAGAACTGTCCCACAGACCAGAACAGACCTGGACAGTCTGGATCAGGAGATTCTGTGGCCCGCCTCGTTACTTGCCAGTAGAGAGAAGTCATGTGATTGGTTGGGTTTTATTGATGTTTAGGGTCCAAATTTAAAAAACGCAGCTAGGCCTGTAAGAGAAGGATGAGTCTGTGTCGTCAGCGTTTGACTTCAAAGCTTCACGTCAGAAGTTGTGTTCACATTATTTCATTCGACACAAGTCAGAACTTCAGAAACACATTTTTAACCTTGAAAGTAACGTAATGATTCAACCAAACAAATATTGGCCAGAAAACATTCAAATCAGAAGCCAAAGATATCAACCCTGAAGTCGTCTGGCTCCTAAATCGCCTGATTTTGCGGCACAGTGAGAAGATTTCAGCCTGTTTTTTAGACTAATAGTAATGAACCATTGCTGCACTAGAATTATGAACACGTTGATTCTAGAAAATACCTGAAACACGTTGATGATCAACAGGTTGAAGTATTCAGACAAGAAAATCAAAGTTTCAGACTAAAATCACTTTTAAGACGTTTTTCATTCAACAGTGCAACAAAAGAATAAACTACGGATGTCATGAAAATACTAGAGTACAATATTTCCCTCTGAAGTAACTCGAAGTAGAAGTACCTCAAATTGTACTTGAGTAAATGTAATTAGTTCCATTGTTTCCACTTTAATGTGAATACGGCTTCAACTGTAAATACTTTCTTTTCCAGTTTGTAGATGGCTTTCTGCTGTTTCTTCTTCAGTGGTGTGAAAGTTTGTTTCCAGCTTATTGAATCATCATGTGGACGAGTTTCTCTGAAGGGCTTTTCTTACCGACGCCACACGAGCTTTACTCTCTACAACACTGATATGCACATTTTATAAAGTTGTACTAAAGCTTTCATCCTTCAGTTGTTGCAGTCGGGGGGTCGGGGTGGGGGGTGGGGGTTAATGCTGAGTGCCAAATGATCAGAGACCGTCTGATGTCACATAGTTTATCATTCAGTGGTTTTGTATGAGAGGAGGTCTGCTGAAACTAAGAACAACCTGAAAGACCTGAGACGACTCTCAACATGTGTCCTGTCGTCTTTTCATGATGTTCTCTGTCTCTCAGAGTCTCTGTCTCTGAGACTCTGAGTCTCTGTCTCTGTGTCTCTGAGACTCTCTGAGTCTGTGTCTGTCTCTTTGACTCTGAGACTGTGTCTCTGGGACTCTGTGTCTCTGAGACTGAATCGCCAAGTCTCTGTCTCTGAGTCTGTGTCTCTGAGACCCTGAGTCTCTGTCCTCGTCCATGTTTTATTCACTGTGAACTCAAACTGTATGAGAGAAGCTTCCCAACCTTTTGGTAAGAAATGACCTAAATAAATACAGTATACACATTAACAGTATATATACTGTTAATGTGTATACTGTATTTATTTAGGTATATATATTAAAGCTGCATCGATAGTTATTAGTTGAGTAATCATTTAGTCCTAATAAAAATTAATTGGCAACTATTTTAATAATAGATTAATTCTTTAAACCAATTTTACAGCAAGAAGCTTGATTTGACTGCTGCAACGATTAGTTGATTAGTCGATCGACAGGAAATTAGTCACCAACTATTTTGAATTGAATCATTTGAATAATTTTTTAAACAAAAAGGCCAAAACATTGCTAGTTGCAGAGGAGAGGATGTAAAGACTATTGTCTGATGTTTCAATATATATATATATATATATATATATATATATTCAAATTGATAACAAAGTTACTCAGATTCAGATAATTTTTTGTTTTATAAAAGATGATGTCTGTTTTTATTCCTTTTTCTTTATTGTTTTTGTGTGTTTTTCATTTTTGTGCGCGAGAGAAGGAAGCGCGCACGCTGCTGCTGCCTCGGGCACGCGGACGCGATTACGTGTCAAACGTGTACTGTCGTTCGAAAGTCGGTGAGAGCCAATCAGACGCGTCCAGGTCACAGCTTTCGTATTTGTTGCGGAGGAGAAGATGGCGGCCGCGAGGAACGGGAAGAGCGGACTGCTGGAGAAAGTGAGAAATAAAGTGTTATTGTCTTCAGCCAGCTGCGAAGAAAAGATGAGAGATGAGATTTTATTGTGAGACAGAAGTCAGACTGCAGCAGCACAGAGTTCGGCTCTCTGCGAGGCGGATAGTTTGATTCTTTGCATCGGTGCTGCTGTTAGGGAGCTAAGCTAACGTTAGCAGGCTAAAGTACATGTATTTTCAATTTAAATTAAAGTGAAAAACAGTTAATGAAGAGGTGAAGCGTTGTTTGTGTCTGCTGTGTGCATTAATCAGTCTGTTCAGTTGCCTTTTTCCAGCTGTTACGAAGAGACAGCTGCTACTCAGTCTGCTGCTCCAAACTCCACCCAGAAAACAGGCAATTTAGTTTCAATTGGATGTTAAGAGCACTCAGTCCGTCTGTGACTACAGAATAAATGAACTTGACTTGTTAACGTAAGCATTGGTTCATTGAATCGGCCATGGTCGTACAGCTCAGCTCCATCCTCAGTAGACACATGTTGGTGTAGGAGCCCCTCAATCAGCAGTCTTCTTCATTTTATTTATTGTTATGTGCTATATTATATTTATATATTGACACAGAGATCGTTACGTCATCACGTTGGCCTGGTGTCTACTGTTACAGCAGATGTGTCCCACCACTTAAGACAGTACTGCAGTATTAGTATAACTAGTACAACACTATACACACTACACTATGTGTATTTGAACTGCTGCCTTGTAATTTTGACTTTAATTAGTGTTCTTTAGTTTCTATTTTTATTTCTATTATTATTTTATATACTTCTAATTTTTACTTTCTCTGTTTATCTGAACTTATTTCTGTCCTGCAACACCTGAACTTGCTCTCTGAGGATCAAAAGGATTCTTTTAATATTAATATCATTACCAATAAATAGTGTTATAATAAAATAACACTATTAAAGTGTGTTTTTCTTTAAAGCGCATGAGAGGAGCATAGAAAACACAGATAGACGTGGACAGTAATCGATCAGAAAGAGTCCTAAGCGTAATCAATCAGTCTGCTGATCTGTGTGTTGCAGTGGAGAATCGATGAGAAGCCAGTGAAAATCGATAAATGGGACGGAGCTGCTGTGAAGAACTCTCTGGATGATGCTGCGAAGAAGGTCAGCTTTCATTCTATAATCTGTATTTCATGTTATTGTGTGTTTTAGTCATTAATATATAATATATATATAATACTTTCTACTCTTGAATGGGAGCACCGGTACTGTAAAATTTCCCCCCGGGGATCAATAAAGTATTTCTGATTCTGATTCTGATAATTATCAGTCTGTTGGACCTGCTGCTGCTCCCCCTTCAGGTGCTGTTGGAGAAGTTCGGTTATGTTGAGAACTTCAATCTGGTCGACGGTCGTCTGTTGATCTGTACTGTTTCCTGTCTGTTCGCCATGTTGGCTCTGGTCTGGGACTTCCTGCACCCTTTCCCAGAATCCAGGCCGGTCCTCGCCTGCTGCGTCATCTCATATCCTTCAACAAACAGAAGACCAGCTGGTCTGATGTTATTGATCCACTGATCTGACAGTCAGCAGTGTTTCATTAGGATGTGGATCAGTTTGTGTCTGTGATGGTTTATGTTCCCTAACCCCTACCCCCCCAATCACGTACTTCATCATGATGGGCATCCTGACTCTGTACACCTCCTACCAAGAGAAGAACATCTTCCTGATGGCCCTGCAGAAAGATCCAGCTGGGATGGATCCAGATCACATCTGGCAGCTCTCCTCCTCCCTCAAACGGTCAGTCAGTCTTTACCCAGCATGCACTTTGGTCAACTTCACTGAAACCAAAATCTGAAAATAGTGAGAAATGGCGTCACAGTAACCCAGAGCCCAAAGTGCCCCCTTCACAGCGCCTGTCCAGACCTGCACATTAGCATTGATCATCCCACCGCTACGCTCATTAGAACAGATTCTAAGTCGAGTGTTTTGTCCATGTAGCTGTGAGAGTGTGTTGGCGATCAGGTGACCCTCTGTGTTAAGTCTGAACCTGTTTGTTGTCTCTCAGGTTCGATGATCAGTACACTCTCAGAGTTTCCTTCACTGATGGAAAGTCCAAGAGCTGGAGGGAAGCAGAGTTCACCAAGTCCGTGTCGGTGTTCTTCGACGAGAACGGGACGCTGGTGATGGACCAATTTGAGAAGTCTGTTTCTAAACTCCACGACACGCTGGCCTCAGACAAGAAGACCAAATAATACACAAGATTCATCGACTCATCAGAGCAGAGGGCCGATCTGTCTCAGCGCTTTCATGTGAACACCAGAGTCCACCTGCAGAGAGAGAATCCATCACAGTTCAGTTACCGACCTCATTGTGGCCTGTTGGTGCGTTCAAGGATGCTCCGAGATCTGCGAGTCGGCTGCTGAACAGTATGAGAGCGAACAACTGTTAGTATTAAATCTATCACCCTGATTTAATACTAACAGTTGTTCACAGTCACAAATCTTCTAACAGCACAAATAAGAATTCTGATGCTTTTGGCCCCATCTTGTGGTGTTCATCAGTGGATGAAGTTTTCTTAGTTGTCATGGAGACGGTGTTGTTATGATGTGTAAGGAGTGTGTATGTGATAGGACATCAGTCACATGATAACAGTTGGGTGTCTCTCTTATAACAACTAAACCTTCTCCATGACAACTAAGCAACCTTCACCCCCTGAGGAAGGCCACGTGGTATGGCTGAAAGCTCTGGAAGTGAGTGGACTGCGATCAGAACTTCTTAATGTTATCAGGTGTTTGACGGTTCCTGTCCTGCGTTCACTGAAGTCAGAAGTGTCTGAGCTCCTGGACGTAGCTGGACTGATTTTGGCAGCGTTGTTAGTATCAGGTCTGACTCACGTGATGGACTCTCTCCCTGTTGGTTCGTAGAACTGAACTGAAACCATCGACCTCTGAAAGGAAGGAAGTCAGTCGCTGCCGTCAGGTTTCAGCTGTTAGAATCAAACAGCTGGTTCACCTCACAGCTTCTCTTTACTGTTCACATCCAAACGGTTTCATCCCTGAATGATACTTAAATGTCATCAGGAAAACGGAGACATCAGAAATAACATCCAGTCTCTGTTCTGTTGAATGAAATAATCTGATGGTTTTAGTTTTGTAGTTTTTCTGGTTTATCGTCGTCCTTTTGTCCTCTTTTTTTTTTTTTTTTTTTTACTTTTGATTGTTTAAATAAACTCGAAGGACCTGAAATACAATAACAACAAAAACATTTTGGGGCCACGACGGAATCTTTACTTTCTATTCATCTATGTCAGAGTCGGGAGTTTGACATTAACAACAGATTAGCATTATTAGCATTTATCAGTGAAACTAACAGGCCTGTGAATTGGGAGTGCTAATGATGCTAAAGATGCCTTACAACAGGAAGTGGACTGAATGTCGACCAAACTTTGATTTTGAATGTTTCATCTGGTTATTTTTCTCAGAGTCTTATTCTCTGTAACGTCTGTGAAAATATTAAACATGGATATTGTTACCGAAAGACTTTCGAAGTGACTTTCTACATGTTGGTTTCTTCCTGTTTTGTCACGTCTGCAGCTCCACAGGTCCACCTGCAGGTGGAGCTGTTGTGCTGCTGCTCATTGAATCTTCAGTTTTCTCCTCCATGTTTGCTGCACCTCAGGGAGCTCCGGGTGAAGTCTGCTGCACAGATGGAGGTTCCTGAATAAAGTTGAAGATGTTTTGACACCCTGACATCAGTGCTCAGGTGTTTCTGTTATTCTTCATCATCAGGTGGAGTTACTGAACACTTGGACACTTCTGAGGAAGCAGGAGTTACTGGTTCATTTTCTGTACGTTCAAAGTAAATGATTTGGGTATAAAATCGAATTCTTATTTATAGATTAATTTTACATTAAAATGTTAGCACCAACTTCACAACAGTGATCAAGCTGAAAAAAAATGTTCCAAGTAATTTTACATGCTTCCACCAATCAAACAGGGGCGGTGTCAGTAGACAAGTGGGCGGAGTCAGCAGGCAGGGCTGCAGGTCAGTGAGCAGTCATCAGATGTGTGTGAGGGAAGCAGAGTGTCAGAGTGTTGCTGTCTCTCGGCGATGGCCTGTCTGATGGCCGCCTGGTCCGTCCACAACCCCACCGTCACCAACTCCATCATTATGGTGAGTACAGACAACACTCAGGGGAGACAGACTGGAGACAGACTTGACACACAGTGGACACATACACTGTAAATCACTGTAAGTTCCCCTGCTGCCTTCAGAATGTGAGTTAACTGAACTTAAATTGAATAATTAGTGCCTGATTTGTCTTCTGAGTTTTGTAAATTTGAAACCAACTGAGTTAATTTCACTGAACTTCAGAAAACAAGTTCATTATTACAATATGGAGTCAAATCAGCAGATGTTCAATGTGACAGAGGACGAAGTGACTCTGACTAACAGGAAAAACTTCCCAGAGTCAGTTCAAAGACATCACGTGAAGTTTTAAGACAAGACTTCATTATATTAGAACAGAAGGACTGAAATTGATACTAATGTTCATCGTGGTTCGCATTGTTTTTCATTATTATGAAAAGAAAGAGAACTTCATCACACAGAAAGTCTGTTTTCTTTAAACTAAAACACAAAAGTCTCTGGAGAGGTTTAACTCTCAAACAATGCATGCTGGGAAATCGGCTAACGTGGTGATGGTGTTTCTTTAAAGACTTCATTTAATAAATCGGGTCAACTCACACTTATTACTTATATAAGTTCTGAGGTCTGAAAATAGAACTTTATTGTTGATTCCACTTCATTCCTGCATGATGTTTTACAGTGTAGAGGAGACACACTGGACACATCAGCCCCAGTGTGCTCCTCTCAGGTCACCATTATATTTGAGTCCAAAATAAATACCAGTCAGCTTTAAAGTGTGAAAAAGCCCAGCAGGTGTTTTAACTTCACTTCCTGTTGCTTTGAAGGTTTTTCCAGAATTCTTAAAGACTCTTCTGAACCTCTGGATCAATGAATAGTCTGTATGTTGCAACATAAACAAGATTTGCACCTGTTTTTCCTGATCCAGCAAGCTGGAAATAATGTGTCTGTCCTGATGTACAACTTGAACCAAAATGAAACATATAATTCTTAGTTATATTTCTTTATATTGATGTTTCTTTACAATATTTAATATTTTCATACAAAATAACATGTTCATATTTCGCTTGTGTTTTACAAAATGAACTAATGTCATTTTGAGCTAATTAGATGTGAAACACAGTCGCAACTTGAGAAACATGTTCAAATTTTGTTTATGTTGCAACAGACAGAATATTTATTGATCCAGAGGTTCAGATGAGTCTTTGAGGATTCTGGGAATATTGTTGTTAAACAATCACCACGTATTTATTTCTCTGTAAATCTGACGCTTGGTTCTGTGACTTGAATGGAGATATAGAGGACATACAGTAGACATACAGTAGACATACAGAGGACATACAGTGGACATACAGTGGATATATAGTGGGAACATAAAGTGAACATATGGTGGACATACAGTGGACATATAGTGTACATACAGTCGACATATGGTGTACATACAGGACATACAGTGGCCATACAATGGATATATAGTGGGAACAAAAAGTGAACATATGGTGGACATACAGTGGGAATATAGTGGCCATATAGTGGGCATGCAATTGACATACAGTGGGCATATAGTGGCCATATAACGGGCATACAGTGGACACACAGTGGGCATATAGTGAACATACAGTGGACATATAGTAGATATACAGTGGCCATATAGTGGACATACAGTGGACATATAGTGGGCATACAGTTGACATACAGTGGATATATAGTGGGAACATAAAGTGAACATATGGTCAACATACAGTGGCCATATAACGGACATACAGTGGACATATAGTGGCCATATAACGGGCATACAGTGGGCATATAGTGGGCATACAGTTGACATACAGTGGCCATATAGTGGGCATACAGTAGACATACAGTTGACATACAGTAGACATACAGTGGCCATATAGTGCTCATACAGTGGATATATAGTGGGAAGATACGGTGGACATACAGTGGACATATGGTGGACATACAGTGGGCATGTAGTGGCCATATAACGGACATATAGTGGCCATATAGTGGGCATACAGTGGGCATATAGTGGCCATATAACGGGCATACAGTGGACATACAGTGGGCATATAGTGGACATACAGTAGACATATAGTAGACATACAGTGGACATACAGTGGGCATATAGTGGGCATACAGTGGACATACAGTGGCCATATAGAGGGCATATAGTGGACATACAGTGGACATATAGTGGACATATAGTAGACATACAGTGGACATACAGTGGGCATACAGTGGGCATACAGTGGACATATAGTAGACATAGAGTGGGCATATAGTAGCCATATAGTGGGCATACAGTAGACATATAGTGGATATATAGTGGGAACATAAAGTGAACATATGGTGGACATACAGTGAACATATAGTGGGAACATACAGTGGACACACAGAGGACATATAGTGGACATACAATGGATATACAGTGGACATACAGTGGATATATAGTGAGAACATATAGTGAACATATAGTGGACAGACAGTGGACATGATGATGATAATGAAGATGAGGATGATGATGAAGATGAGGGTGATGGTGAGGATGATTATGATGTAGATGAGGATAATGATGAAGATGAGGATAATGGTGATGGAGATGTGAGGATGAAGATGGGGGTGATGGAGATGTGAGGATGATGGTGATGAGGATGAGGATAAAGATGATGATGATGTGATGATGAGGTTAAAGATGAGGTTAAAGATGATGGTGATGAGGATGATGATGAAGGTGATGATTATGATGATGATAACGGTGAAAGTGATGATGATGGGGATGATGATGTGATGATGATGATGGTGATGAGGATGATGATGACCCCCCCCCCCGAGATGTGGTGCAGTACAAGTACAATATGTCGCTCTGAGATATGGTGCAGTACACGTACAATATTGCATCTGAGATGTAGTGCAGTACAAGTACAATATGTCGCTCTGAGATTTGGTGCAGTACACGTACAATATTGCCTCTGAGATGTAGTGCAGTACAAGTACAATACATCCCTCTGAGATGTAGTGCAGTACAACTGCAATATTGCCTCTGAGATGTAGTGCAGTACAACTACAATATGTCCCTCTGAGATGTGGTGCAGTACAAGTACAATACATTTCTCTGAGATGTAGTGCAGTACAAGAACAATACATCCCTCTGAGATGTGGTGCAGTACAAGTACAATACATTTCTCTGAGATGTAGTGCAGTACAAGAACAATACATCCCTCTGAGATGTGGTGCAGTAGAAGTAGAAAGCTGCATGAAATGGAAATACTCGAGTAAAGTACAAGTAGCAGCCAAATCAAATGTCAGATGTCAGAGAGTCCTTGAACGCGCCATCAATCAGCCAAAAATCAGCACTGTTCCTTAAATGTCTCAGCGGGACGTCCACTGGTCACAGGGTTGGAGGTTTGATTCCCGGTTCCACCTGTCGCCACCTTTCGCCACCTGTCTCTGTCTGTCTCCATCTGTCTCTGTCTGTCTCCACCTGTCTCCTGAAGTGTCCTGAACAAAACACTGAACCCCAAACTGCTCGCTGCCGTCAGTGTGTGTGTGTGTGTGTGTGTGTGTGTGTTGAAAAGTACTTTGAATAAAGACTACTATATAAATGCAGCCTTCGACTTCAACATGCTTTGTGTCCTTTAATCTGTTTCAGTTTCTCTGTTTGACACAGGAACAGGAACAACGTCAGAGATCACTTTACTTCCTGTGATCAAAGACAGAATTAAAGGAGTACTTTGGTTGTTTTGAATTATTTTAGTACTTTCTGAACTTGTAGATACGTATTATTATTAACAGAATGTGTTGCAAAAACAACATATGATTATGAACGTCTGGCAAATGTTACGTTGTTGACTTTATATCCTGTTAATAAATACAGTATAATGGCTGATTGATTTACTTTGTAAAAATAAAACTCTACATCAGGGGTGTCCGATCTAACCCTCAGAACACCAACGGGCCCCCGGACCTGATGCTGGACCCCCGGACGGTGTGCGTTTGTATGGACGAGGGGGTCAACAAGCGGCCGGTGGGCAGCCAGCAGACGCCGCTGCTGCAGGGACACCTGAAGAAGGTGGACAACAACCTGACGGAGGCCCAGAAGTTCTCCTCATTACCACGGAGACCCGCAGTCAACATTGAGTTCAAAGACGTCTCGTACTCCATCAGAGAGGGACCCTGGTGGAGGAAGAAAGGTACTGAAACAGACCTGATACAGAATCTGCATCCCTCTGATCTCACAACACGAGCTGCCACCAAAAAATATTTCATCATCGATTAATCGTTCAGTCGATGAAACATCACAACAAAGACTGAGGTGACGTCGTCAGACGTCTACGAGACCAAAACCCTAAGAGATCCAGTTCACTGAGACGTTAAGACACGACCGTAGCTTCAATCGGAGGCTGTTTTAGGTTTTACATTTAAAAAGTGAAACTACTCATCACTTATCAGAATAGTTGCCGATTAGTTTTCATTTGGTTGACCAATCAATTAATCAACTAATTGTTGCAGCTCTAATCAGTTTTAGAAAATCCGTCATGCTGTCTACATGTGTCGATGATGTGAAAGCAGTTGAACTTCCTGCAGCTCCTTCACAGTAAAACATCTTTTCACTGTAAGAAGTGCTGAGTCTGCATTAACAGTGGGTTAACATCACATCTGAAATTTGACAGACTCACCTCAGACCATGAGCCTCTACATTAGAACTTCACCTGAGGTGGAACATTAGAGCCTTAATGTTAACATTAGAGCCTCACCTGAGGTGGAACATTAGAGCCTTAATGTTAACATTAGAGCCTCACCTGAGGTGGAACATTAGAACCTCACCTGTGGTGGATCATTAGAGCCTCACCTGAGGTAGAGCCTCACCTGAGGTGGAACATTAGAGCCTTAATGTTAACATTAGAACCTCACCTGAGGTGGAACATTAGAGCCTTAATGTTAACATTAGAGCCTCACCTGAGGTGGAACATTAGAACCTCACCTGAGGTGGAACATTAGAGCCTCACCTGTGGTGGAACATTAGAGCCTCACCTGAGGTGGATCATTAGAGCCTTAATGTTAACATTAGAGCCTCACCTGAGGTGGAACATTAGAACCTCACCTGTGGTGGATCATTAGAGCCTCACCTGAGGTAGTGCCTCACCTGAGGTGGAACATTAGAGCCTTAAAGTTAACATTAGAGCCTCACCTGAGGTGGAACATTAGAACCTCACCTGAGGTAGAGCCTCACCTGAGGTGGAACATTAGAGCCTTAATGTTAACATTAGAGCCTCACCTGAGGTGGAACATTAGAACCTCACCTGTGGTGGATCATTAGAGCCTCACCTGAGGTAGAGCCTCACCTGAGGTGGAACATTAGAGCCTTAATGTTAACATTAGAGCCTCACCTGAGGTAGAACCTCACCTGAGGTGGAACATTAGAGCCTTAATGTTAACATTAGAGCCTCACCTGATGTGGAACATTAGAGCCTTAATGTTAACATTAGAGCCTCACCTGAGGTAGAGCCTCACCTGAGGTGGAACATTAGAGCCTTAATGTTAACATTAGAGCCTCACCTGAGGTAGAGCCTCACCTGAGGTGGAACATTAGAGCCTTAATGTTAACATTAGAGCCTCACCTGAGGTGGAACATTAGATTGTTGGTACTTTTACTTCTTCCACAGCTGTCGCTTGTGGACCATCATTGTAATTCATTGACATTTGAATCTAAAGCGCTGTGTTGTCTCTGTGCTGATGATGCAACATATAAGGTCTCACAAACACTGATGTAATTACTGTTGATGGAGGCTGATCTGAGGTCTGTTTATTGTCTGCTGTATCAGAGGATCAGAGACGTTCAGCAGGTTACTGTCAGTCAACAAACTGCAGTCCCCTCACTGTGTCACAGACCAACACAGAGGAGGACATTATATTTCTAAACATTATATTTTCTAGACCAATCAAGCGGCTGATTTAAACACCTGCTGGTTCATGAACATAAATCGACAAACTTAGTCAGTTAGCACCTGATGAAACACTAAATTATAAAAGTGAAACTGAACCAAACAACACAGCAGTGTCTGCAGAGATCATCAGGCTGCTGGAACACAAACATGAGGATTTAATGGAGATGAATTAAAGTGACTCTGATTTCATGTAGCAGAGGATTGTGGATTTTGCTTCAGCTGGTGACAGCTCAGAATAGTCTGAGTGGTTTTGGGGATTTGCAGGTGAAAAGACGTCTAAATGTTTGGGTTAAGATCTTTTTGTAAGGCAGTCAGTTAGTTACATATTCAACATGTAATCACAGTGTTACTGCAAGTGAGGTGACAAAGTATTCACAGTAACTCTGACGGCTCAGTTCAGTGGAGTTGAAGAAACATAAAAAGGAAATATAAGTACCTGAAAATGGTACTGTAACAACAGTACCTAGTTAAGTAAATGTACTTCCACTTCTGGTCTGTTCTATTTCAGTCATCAAGGTTTCCTCTTAGAGCTTCAGTGAAACAACCAGCAACAGCGTATTATTATCAGAGTGTGTGTGTGTGTGTGTGTGTGTGTGTGTGTGTTGGATTATCAGGCTGTAATCTGTTAATCCCAGTCAGGGTCTCCTGCTGTAAATAGCTGCAGGTCAGATTAGAAGCAGCTCTGTCGCTCAGCGCCGTGAGAAAATAAAAGACAGACAACAGAAAAACCAGCTGACGATGTTTGTGACTGAAGAGACGAAGCTCCTGTCAGTCTGAGTGAAGGGTTTACTGCTCCATATCATACTATCAGATTATAAACACGTTAACTAACAGAGATCACAGATGTGGTTCAAACTGTCCAATAAATATATATGTCAACTATTTGTCTCTCATTAGTATCCTGAACATACAAGTCACATAGATACCAAATATATTTCAAGATATAGCAAAAATGTCACATAAAGGTATGTGTGTTTGAGAACATAAATGCTAATATGTGAGTTATTGATATTGTTCCTTATACTGATTATATATTACTCATACGTGATGCATGACTGCATGTTTCATGGTTGCTGCAATGCTGCTAAGACTCATGAGAGCTGGAGTTGTTGGAAAAAACAAACAAAATGTCTTTTTATTTCTCTGTTAAATTGTTCAAATGTTTTTATTGTTCAGAGCAGAAGTTCAGCAGTTTGTTATATATATATAATATTCGTTTAGGTGGAAATGTTTCAAGTCTTTGCTACAAATGAGACAAACAAAAAAAACCTAAAAGAAACGGAAATTAAAACTCAGCAACATAAACTGAAACTTACAAATAAATATTTCAAAGTGCTCTTTAAACCTGCTTTCATGAATCTGGAATGAAAACCTCGTGTCATGTTTCAGCTTTTCAGGACAAAAGATAGAAAGAAAAGACTGAAGAACACAAAGAGTTCAGTCTGCAAACAGGAAATATGATGACTCTGTTTATGTCACACGTTCCCAAAGAAGTTTATTTCTGCAGATGAAAAACCAAAAATCACAGAACAAACTCATTTTAAACGTGTGAATCGAATTTATTCAGCCAAATCATCATTATCAAAGCATGATTTGGTAAATGCATATATATTTATGTATATATCAGGGCTGCAGTAAAGACACAAGTCTCCAAGAGACGGCTCCGAGATCAAGTCGAGTCCAAAAACAATATATATATATTTATATAAGGAGCTCCCTCTGAGGACACTGTGGTCATGACATCTTTAATTAATCAAATGAATACTGACCTCGTCCCTGAGATGTTTTAACTAAATAAAGTGACGCAATAGCGTAACGTTTCAAAGACATTACTTTACAGTGCATTAATGGCACTGCCAGTATTTGTACACACTGTTCAGTAGTATATACAGGATAATAGATGAATAGTACCACAGTACAAAGTACATTCCAGACTAACTTTTGTTGAATGAAGTCTGTAATGAGACGCTGTCTGAGCCTTTCACAGCTCAGGTTTCCTGTTTGTTCATGTTCATGTTAGAAAACTAGAGTTTCACTGAGAACAGTTCACACCTGCTCACGTGTGACGAACACTCCTCCTCCTCCTCCTGATGATGATGATGTTCAGGTGAATTGCATTCAGAACTGAAAATAATAAAGTTTGAAACACTGAAAAAGAGAAAAACGATGGATGATGCATCATGGGTATTCCTAGAGTGCAGGCTGACTGACTGCCACTGAGGTTACTGCAGGTCATCGTCACTGATCAGACTCAGAGCTGCTCATCGTCCCAAATCAAGTTCACTAAATGTTCCCGATCACTGCTGGACTGACCTGACAGTCAACACTGAGGGAGGATCAAACTCACGGTGCACTTACTATGTTAATCCACAGCTTCCAACTGCAGTACAGTGTGTAGTACTGCAGTACAGTGTGTATGTGTGTATTCCTGCAGTACATTGTGTAGTACTGCACTACATTGTGTAGTACTGCAGTACTGAGGTTACTGCTGGTCAGAGAGGATTAAATCAGATTCGATCAGATTAAATCTGATAATCTCATTAAAAAGCGTTCAGCCTCCGTCAGCAGATAAACACTGCAGCGGTTACTGCAGGACATCATCTTCATCTTCATCATTTTCATCATCATTATCATCCTTTCTGATTTCCATGGTAACACCATATCTATAATTAATGTAATGACATTTCCTCAGTTGTTGGGTCGGACGACAGCACAGCTTTTGATTTTATTTTTCCTGTTTTTCTGTTCTGTTAGTTATTTAAGTTAAGTTTAGTTAAGGGGAATTAGTTAAATTAGTTAGTTAAGATAGTTAGTTATTTAAGTTAAGTTAGTTAGTCATTTAAGTTAGTTAAGTTAAGCTAGTTAGTTATTTAAGTTAGTTATATAAGTTAAGTTAGTTAGTTAAATATTTAAGTTAGTTAAGTTAGTTAGTCATTTAAGTTAGTTAAGTTAAGCTAGTTAGTTATTTAAGTTAGTTATTTAAGTTAAGTGAAGTTAAGTTAGTTAGTTGGGTAGTTGTTTAAATTAGTTAGTTATTTAAGTTAGTTAAGTCAGTCTGACTTTTTTTATTTAGTCTTTCTCAGGCAAGATGTATATCTTATTTGTTTTGTTTCAAAAACACAAACCTGGAGTAGTTTTCAGGTGGTCTCGGCCTCAGTCCGGTTGTTTGGGCCAGACCAGAATTAGTTAATGAAACTTTACAGTAAACATCTCATTTTGAAATAAATCTGTGAGCAGAATGCAAAAACTCATCTCAACTTTCAATAACTTTCATTAGTAAAAAACAGGGCTGTTTACAGTTTTTCCTCTCCAGTGATGTTACCTGAGTCGTGAATATCCAGGTGAGTCCAGGTGAGGTTTGTGAGTGTTTCACTGAGAGTTTTTTGTGAATCTGAGCAGATTCATGTGAAACCGGGCAGAGAGGAAAACTTCCAAACAGATCTGAAACCCGACTCAAGGACTCAAGGACTCAAAGACAAAGACCTGTTCTCAGACTGGCTGGGAACCTGCGGACTGATTGTTTCTTTTCTGTCTCAGGTTACAAAACTCTGCTCAAAGGGATCTCTGGGAAATTCACCAGCGGGGACTTGGTGGCCATCATGGGGCCCTCAGGAGCCGGGAAGTCCACCCTCATGAATATCCTGGCCGGGTACAGGTGGGTACCAGCCTGCTGGAGCTGGATTCAACAGGACATGTGGATCAGTGTTTGTAGTTTCACTCGTTTTAATGTGAATATTATTTAGTGTTTTTATAATATATTTAAGAAAAAAACAAAATGACCTTTAACTGGACAGATTTCAGATCAGTAGAGGCTAAATTCATCTAATTTAAAGAAGATGAACCTAATCAATCATCTGTAATACAATTTAACATAGAAATACTAAGTAAAGTAGAAGTACCTCAACATTGTACTTAAATACAGAACTTGAGTAAATGTACTTACTTTGGCAGCGACACTTACTGCAGGTCAGTGCAGACTGAAGGTTTATTAATAAAAGTGAGTTCAGGGCAAAGACTCAAACTTACAGATTCATTCATCAACAAACCATATGAGGTGTTAGAGCGACCTCTAGAGGCAGATAACTGATCTGATTCACAACTGAGTACATTTACGTAAGTGCTGTACAACTTTTAGGTACTTTAGGTACTAAGGTACTTTACTTAGTATTTCCATTTTATGCTACTTTATACTTCTACTGCACTACATCTCAGAGGGAAATACTGTATTTATAGTAGATTATAGTAATATCTAATGATGCTCCACCAGCTGCAACATGACAGTGATGAACACTGATGAATGCATCCACAATCAGAATCAGTAATGTAATGATGTATATTATTCTGCATAACGAGTACTTTTACGGTTGGTACTTTAAGGGTATGATGCTAGTACTTTTGTACTTTTACTTACTTATAACATTTTGAATGCAGGACTTTTACTTACTGAGAATTTCTACACTGTAGTATTTCTACATTTACTAAAGTAC
This sequence comes from Enoplosus armatus, assembly GCF_043641665.1. NCBI lineage: Eukaryota > Metazoa > Chordata > Actinopteri > Centrarchiformes > Enoplosidae > Enoplosus > Enoplosus armatus. Next base: position 26,877,768 of record NC_092184.1, on the reverse strand, counting down.
AAGATCTGAGTACTTCATCCTCCAGAACTAACTACAAAGCAGTATTAGTCCAGTCCAGTAACAGTCCAGTCCAGTATCAGTCCAGTCCCGTACAAGTCCAGTCCAGTATCAGTCAAGTCCAGTACCAGTCCAGTCCAGTACAAGTGCAGTCCAGTATCAGTCCAGTCCAGTCCAGTAAAGTCCAGTCCAGTATCAGTTTAGTCCAGCATCAGTCCAGTCCAGTATTAGCCAAGTCCAGTATCGGTGCAGTCCAGTATCAGTCCTGTATCAGTCCTGTACCAGTCCAGTCCAGTATCAGTGCGGTCTAGTATCAGTGCAATCTAGTATCATTCCAGTCCAGTATCAGTGCAGTCCAGTATCAGTCCAGTATCGGTCCAGTATCAGTTCAGTTCAGTATCAGTCCAGCATCAGTCCAGTATCAGTTCAGTCCAGTATCAGCCCAGTTTCAGTCCAGCATCAGTCCAGTATCAGTTCAGTCTAGTATCAGTGCAGTCTAGTATCATTCCAGTCCAGTATTAGTTTAGTCCAGTATCAGTTCAGTCCAGCATCAGTCCAGTATCAGTTCAGTCCAGTATCAGTCCAGTATCAGTTCAGTCCAGTATCAGTCCAGTATCAGTCCAGCATCAGTCCAGTATCAGTTCAGTCCAGTATCTGTCCAGTATCAGTTCAGTCCAGTATCAGTCCAGCATCAGTCCAGTATCAGTCCAGTATCAGTCCAGCATCAGTCCTGTATCAGTCCAGCATCAGTCCAGTATCAGTCCAGTCCAGCATCAGTCCAGTCCAGCATCAGAGTGTGTTTCTGTCTTTATGAACAGAGAGACGGGGATGAAGGGGGAGATCCTGATCAACAGGCAGCCCAGAGACCTGCGCTCCTTCAGGAAGGTTTCCTGTTACATCATGCAGGACGACATGCTGCTGCCTCATCTCACCGTGCAGGAGGCCATGATGGTACACGGTGTACTTCACTGTACTTCACTGTACTTCACTGTACTTCACTGTCAGACTGTCACCATCACAAACTAGTTAACATCTGTAACATGTGTCACAGACAGCAGAGCTCAGTGTGGGAGGACAGTACATTAAAGCCAGAGGTGGAGGAAGTAGTAATATCACATTAGAAAAATACTCCATTACATGTAAAAGTATTGTTTCAAAAGTAAAAGTACTCATTGTGCATAAAAATGGCCCCGGTAAGTGTTAAAGTATTATATATAATATTATTGGATTATTAGCACTGATACATTAATATGTGAGTACCTTGAGCTGGAGCTCATTTTAACTGCTGTTTCACTCGTATATAACAAATATTTGAAAGGATACTCACATGTGAACTTTAACTGAAGCTGTCAGATAAATGTGGTGCAGTACAAGTAGAAGTAACATAAAATGGAAATACTCAATTAAATACCTCAAAATTGTACATAGATACTTTCCACCACTGATACCGGATGATTATAGACCATATAAGATTTTACCATACAGTACTGCACAGTGTTGTATATCCTTATGTAGTATTGTACCCCAGGACAGTGGGTCTATACATGCTACTCATTCTGCCACAAAGGTTTCTGCAGTGTTTTCTAGTGTTTTCTGCAGTGAGCTGCAGGTTTTGGTTGAGTCTGGACTCTATAATCCAGGATCAGTGTGTCTGCAGTGATGGATCTCGTTTCTTTAGGTTTCAGCCAACCTGAAGCTACAGGAGAAAATGGAGGCTCGCAGAGAGATGGTGAGTTTTGACCCAGACTACTTCCTGGTATATATACAGTGGGGTCCAAAAGTCTGAGACCACACTGAAAATCTCAAATATTTTCACGTTAACCTGGAAATAATCACAAAGTTTCAGGATTCAGAAACATTTAAAAACAAGAAGTTATGACATGTAAAATGAAGAAGAAATATTTTGATTCCGCACTATTTTTAGATTGGCAATCAAATTTAATCAAATTTGTGGCATTGACCAACTGAACTCCTTCGTCCAAAAGGTCAGATGTCTTTGAGTTGTGTCCTTCCATCGAAGCATGCGTTCAGATGACACACAGGTGGATCTGATCTCCTCATCGGAGGCTCGGTCATGAACTCAGCTTGCAGCCGGTGTTCACCTGTTCTAAATATGGCTGCGCCTCAAGTTTCCAGCAGGTCATTGCTCACTAAGCAACATTGTGATAGTGGGAAACATGGCATCAGAACTAAGTGAAAGTGTCAAACTGTTAATCTGAGCAAAGAGGGGCTTTCTCAGAGTCAAATCATGGCCAAACTAAAGGTTTCTAAGGGGGCAGTGCATGGAACTCTAAAACGCTTTGCAGAAACGGGATCAGTTGTATCCAAAGCTCGATCAGGAAGACCAACAGTGACCATCAGAAGATCAATACAACAAGCTTAGTTCCCCGGGAGATAGAAAAGCAGCTTCATCACAGATACACAGTCTGCTAAATAAAGAACGCCAGACTCCAATCAGCAAAAGTCCTGTCAAAAGAAGGCTGTCCTGTAGTGGTCTCAGAGGACCAGTAGCAGTTTCTAAACCACTTCTCAGAAGGGGAAACAAGGCCAAACTCTTGGGGTGGGCTAAGAAACAGCAGCATTTTACTGTGGATGAAGAAAAGTCCTATTTACTGATGAATCCAGGTGAGAGACTTCTGGCAGTAACAGAAGGGTGTATGTAAGGAGACGAGCAGGAGAGAGAATGATACCGCAGTGGATCAAACCAACAGGGAAACACGGTGGTGGGAATATTCAAGTCTAGGGGGGTTTGCCTACTCTGGAGCTGGACCCCTGCAGTGAATCGACTACACCCTACACATGCTGTACCCTCTGGTCTGCATCTTTGTGGATCTCTCCTGTTCTTGAGCTGATGTTATCATTTGTAATGAAAACAAATGAGTATTACATTCAAACAAATGCAAAAGAGAAGAATCTTGACTGGTGGTCTCAGACTTTTGGACTGGTTAATTCAATTCAAGAAAGTTTTTCTCATGGGGGACCTGTTGGTCTCTGTAATAACATTATAAAGAGTCGGTCTGGACCTGCTCTATTTGTAAAGTGTCATGAGATGACTTTTGCTGTGATTTGGAGCTATATAAATAAAATTTAATTGAAAATTGAACTTTTGGACTCCACTGTATATATTGATCTCAGAGGTCAAAGGTTTCCAAAGGTTTCTGGTCTGTGTGTGTGATCAGGTGCAGGAGATCCTGATGGCTCTGGGTCTACTGGACTGTGCTAAAACCAGGACGTCTCACCTGTCGGGGGGTCAGAGGAAGAGACTGGCCATCGCCCTGGAGCTCGTCAATAATCCACCGGTCATGTTCTTCGATGAACCCACCAGGTCCGACAGTCTGTGAACCTCTGTCACTGATTCTGATCTTGTTTTGTACATTTTAGTCTTGTTATTGTCATTTTGGGTTTTCTGTCATTCTTTGTTGAAACAAACTTCACAGTTTGGACAACCGGGTGTCAGTGAACACTTTGTGGTCGAGAGTCCAGCTCTCCTCAGCCCTGTAGGTCTTTTATTGTCGGAGGGTTGGATTAACCTGTCAGGGGGTCCCAGAGCAGAAAATGAGCTGTTGTTGATGTAGAACAAGGGGCTCACAGTATGTTCTCTGGTTGGGGGGGGGGACAGGCGGGGCTGCTCTTCTTGATTGTTCTAGTTTTTCTCTGAGTCTAGGGTCTAAGGACAGACGGTGTCATATGATGTTCAAATTGTAAAGCCATCTGTGGCTTGAAGGTTTGGGCTCTTTAAATAAGCCGGACCTGGCTGAGGTCGGAGCTGCTGTTGGAGCAGCTCAGACTCTTTACTTGTCCTCACACAGAACAGGTGTGTCTGGAAGCTGATGGATTTGGACCATCTGTTCTTTGACAGATTTTACGTTCATATATCAGTCAGACTCCAAAAACAGGACAGAGGCTGTGTTCTAGTCTCAAGCCCTTGGCTTCACTTTAAAACCAACATCAGGAGCAGTTTGGAGTCTGAATCTGCTCCTCATGAAGGTTTTTAAAAGTCCTCCACAGAGTCATCGCCTCACTCCTGAAACTCTGTCAGACTCACGATCGTTGCAGCAGAACCAGAGAGATCCTGTTTTATTCCACACATTCTTTCTCCTCATCAAAACCTGCAGCCTTCATTACCCACAATGCACCTCTCCCTCTGACAGTTGGGTGGTAGATTGTTGTGTGTTATGCTAGTAGCGGCTAACGTAGCCTGGAGCCTCCAGCCTGCAGCAGAGAGGAGCAGCAGCTACAGATCTCTGGTCAGCTCACTTCTTTCTGACTCCACACCAACAGACTGTAGTTGTAGTCTTCAGCCGACGCTGACTCAAGTGACATCACTGGAGGACATTTATCAGACGTCGCACAGCTCCCTCTGAGACACTGAAGGCTTTATACTACTTTAAAACATCTGCAGAACTCTTTTCAACTTTAAGTAAAGCCGAAAGTTTGAGACTGAAACGATGCCTCCGTCCTCCCTCTCGCATGTGTTTAATATCAGTGGATCTCCTGGTGTCAGTCCCTTTTATAAAGAAAGTGTCTGAAATTGTGACCAAAGAAAACCAACCATATAAACCAACATCCTGTGCGTCTCTGTCTCAGTGGTTTGGACAGCTCGTCTTGTTTCCAGGTGGTCTCTCTGTTGAAAGCTCTGGCTCAGGGAGGACGAACCGTCATCTGCACCATCCACCAACCGAGCGCCAAACTGTTCGAACTCTTTGACAAGGTGATTGCACGCAAACACACTGCAGTTCATTACCCAGCAGCACCGGAGGGACACACTCACTGATCGGTAACTCTCAGGTCCTAAATGTGTCATCATGTCATTTAAAGGTTTAACAAGTGAATAATAATAATGATAATGATAACCAGGATCCATGATACCAGATGCAGGTTCAACTAACTGGTTTATCTTCATCCTGGTATTAAATCTTGTGTTTGTGTGTTCCAGTTGTACGTTCTGAGTCAGGGTCAGTGTATCTACAGGGGGAAAGTCTCCAGTCTGGTTCCCTACCTGAGAGACCTCGGACTCAACTGTCCCACCTACCACAACCCCGCTGACTTCGGTAAGAAACCGATGTCCACGTGTCTGTCACAGGAAGTGTTTTGCGGTAACAGATATATTTGTCTATATGTACTGACAGTTATTGGACCTGTACTTCAGACTGTACTGCAGTTAAAGTCACAGCCGGCGTTCTCTTCTTCTTCCACCACCGGGAGGTTTTAGCTGAAGAAGGAAAGTTTATCACCTTAAATCTCAGTTTAACCCCTGGACAACTAGTCTGGAGCCAATCAGGGTCCAGAATGAGACTTCAGGTCACAACACTGAGAATGGACTGTTGAATATTGTGAATACAAATTATTATTACTGGCAGAATATTTGTATATGTTTTAAAACTGGAGGGGAGCCTTAAATAAAGTTTTGAGGTACTTGTACTTCACGTAAATATTACTTTCAACGTCTTATTCTACATCTCAGGGGGAAATATTGTACTTTTTACTTCTCTACGTTTATCTGACAGCTTTAGTTTCTTTACAGATGAATAGATGAAATGACCCAGCTGTTTATAAAGTAGTTTAAATTACTTCTACCACATACAACAGTAAACTGCTACTACAATGTATATTAATATAACTGTCACCGGTCAGGTCTGCAGTACAAGTACTTTTGCTTTGATAGTTTAAGTACATTTTGCTGATAATACTTTTGTACTTATACTGAAGTGATAATTTGAGGGCAGGAATTTTACTTGTAACAGTAAAGAGTATTTGTACACTGTGGTATTACTACTTTTACTTCAGTAAAAGATCGGAGTACTTCTTCTACTGTCACTGACAACCTCTCTGAAATATGAAAGGCTGTCCAGCAGCAGCATCTAGTGGATATGAGAGGAACTGCAGCTGCACAGTACAGCGTCCTCCTCTCCTGTCCCTGTGATCATGTGATCATGTGTCTCTGTCCTCAGTGATGGAGGTGGCGTCTGGAGAGTACGGAGATCAGATGGTCAGACTGGTGAAAGCCGTCCAGGACAGGAAGTGTGAAAAGGATTATCAGAGTGAACTGAACGGAGACTCAAACCTCCACCCGCTCCTGTGGCAGCGCACAGAGGAGGTGAGAAACAAACACACCCATCAGCCTGCTGAGTCTCAACACTCAGCTAACATACAGGAACTGTAGGTCACACACAAGTCACATGACCAGAGCAGCGTGAACTCTTCAGACTTCTGCACTCAGATTCCTTTATTCACCCCCCCCCCCCCCCCCCTCCCCGAAAAGAAACCTCTGAGTACACAAAATATTTTAAGAAGGAAAATAGACATAAAAGTAGAATCACTGGGAGAAAAACAAATATGCTGGATTATTTCCAATTTAGACTGTGAACAAATATTAATGAGAAGTTGAAACATCTTTGGTTTCTTCATCAGATGATTTAAATCTGCTGTGTGTCTTTAATTCATAGATTAATGTCAAACAAACTGTAAAGCTTTGAGATTTATCCTTTTTAATTTATTCTATCAGGTATATTTTGGTCTTATTATTTTCTCGATTAATAATTTGGAACAAAAGAGAAAATAGTGAAGAATGCTGATGTCTTGTTGTGTCTGAAGCCAAAGAGACTCTTTTTATTGTGTTAAAACATAAAGGAGCTGGAACCAATGAACAAATCACTTCAACGATTCTCCGATTATCATTAATTCTGTTCAACTAGCTTAAAGTTGAGTGTAATTTAGAGTCGGCGATATGAGTAAAATATTCCACAACACTGAAGTTTTTGTATGAGTACGAGTCATTATAGTCATCATGATATAGTAAATATCAATTTATGGATAAAACATGTGAATTCCTGGTTTTGGTTCGTTCAGTAAATGAAATACTTGACAAATGAAAACGGAATCAGTCGTGATTATCGATCGGCCTCCAGCTGTTTGTCATCATCATACTTGTAACGCTCTGTTTCTCAGGAGAGTTCGTCGTCTGAAGGTTGTCACAGTTTCTCCGCCAGCTGCATGACTCAGTTCTCCATCCTGTTCAGAAGGACTTTCCTCAGCATCCTCAGAGACTCGGTGAGAAAACACAGCGACGCCTGCTGGACGCCGACAGCTACTGCGGCCGAGAGTAACACATCCATGTTCTCATTGGTCGAGCAGGTGCTGACTCACCTGAGGATCTCCTCTCACATCGGGATCGGCGTTCTGATTGGTCTGTTGTACCTGGGCATCGGGAACGAGGCCAAAAAGGTTCTGAGTAACTCGGGGTTCCTGTTCTTCTCCATGTTGTTCCTGATGTTCGCTGCTCTGATGCCCACAGTCCTCACATGTGAGTCCACGCAGAACAGTAATCTGCATGTAGCTGTTAGACTGTACTACTGTAGTAAAATCAAAAGGTACTTTTACTCAGGTCCTGTACTTAAGTACACATTTGAGGAGTCTTTTTTTCATGCCACTTCATACTTTTACTTCAGTACATTTATCTGACAGCTTGAGTTACTTTACAGATTAAAACATATGAAGAGTTTATAAAATATGATGTTTTGTTATTAAACAGTTTATTATTAAGTCCAGCTGAATGGATCAGTCCATTAATGGATCAGTGGACTGACAGGAAGTGAACTGATGGTGTGAAACCATGTTCTGGTTCCAGCTGCTCAGATGCAGATGTGCTGCTTTCCCTCTGAATGCTGTTAATAACTAACGTCTTGTTAATAATGTGGAGCTTTGTGAAGGCGTCACTTTGGGCTCTGGGTCATTGTGACCAATCGATCCATTAATGGAGACAATAATCAGCTGATTCATCCACAGTGAACTAATAATCATTAGCTGATAGTTCAGAATGAGCTCCACCTCAACTCCAACAGTAACATCCTGCTTCACATTAATGAGGAGGAATAATCCTCTAATGACAGAATCTATAACAGGAGGACAGACACAGGAGGACAGACACAGGGGGACAGTCACAGGGGGACAGACACAGGAGGACAGACACAGGGGGACAGACACAGGGGGACAGACACAGGAGGACAGTCACAGGGGGACAGACACAGGGGGACAGACACAGGAGGACAGTCACAAGAGGACAGTCACAGGGGGACAGTCACAGGAGGACAGTCACAAGAGGACAGTCACAGGAGGACAGACACAGGAGGACAGACACAGGGGGACAGACAGGGGGACAGTCATAGGGGGACAGACACAGGAGGACAGTCACAGGAGGACAGACACAGGAGGACAGTCACAGGAGGACAGACACAGGAGGACAGACACAGGAGGACAGACACAGGGGGACAGACAGGGGGACAGTCATAGGGGGACAGACAGGAGGACAGACACAGGAGGACAGTCACAGGAGGACAGACACAGGAGGACAGTCACAGGAGGACAGACACAGGGGACATCTGACTGCTGGAAGACTTTAAGGACATCTGACTGATGATACTGACAGATCACATTTCTTTTATTTGACATTTGAACGTTATTTTGCATCTGATGGTGCGTGTGTGTGTGTGCGTGTGTGTGTGTGTGTGTGTGTGGGTGTGTGTGTGTGTGTGTGTGCGCGTGTGCGTGTGTGCGTGTGTGCGTGTGTGGGTGTGTGTGTGTGTGCGTGTGTGCGTGTGTGTGTGTGTGCGTGTGTGTGGGTGTGTGTGGGTGTGTGTGTGTGTGTGTGTGCGTGTGTGTGTGTGTGTGTGTGTGCGTGTGTGTGTGTGTGTGTGTGTGTGTGTGTGCTTCAGTTCCTCTGGAGATGGGAGTTTTTCTGAGGGAACACCTGAACTACTGGTACAGTCTGAAGGCTTACTACCTGGCCAAAACCATGGCTGACGTCCCCTTCCAGGTAACTATGATCCAGCAGGTCTGCAGTCTTTTTAGAATATTTGTTAGAATAAACGAGCTTTCAGCACAGAGTCTCCAAACTTAATGTAGAAGCTTAAGAAACAAAGATTACAGCTACGAAACTACGGTCACAGCGTCATTACAGATTTGATGTTCGGTCTTTTGTCCAGCTATTCCTTCTGGTGTACTTCACTGAATACTGTCTATCCTCTGTACAGGTAGTATTCCCGCTGCTGTACTGCAGTATTGTGTACTGGATGACGGCTCAGCCTCCAGATGCCGGGCGGTTCTTCCTCTTCCTGTCTCTCGGGGTTCTGACCTCTCTGGTGGCCCAGAGTCTGGGTCTGCTGATCGGAGCCGCCTCCACCTCACTGCAGGTCAGTTTTTCTGAACTCACCTGTGTGTTCACAGACAGGTGACACACCTGCTGGCTTCACTCAGGTGTGTTTGTTTCCTGCAGGTGGCAACGTTTGTCGGTCCGGTCACAGCGATACCTGTTCTGTTGTTCTCTGGGTTCTTTGTCAGTTTTGACACCATCCCCTGGTACCTGCAGTGGATGTCCTACATCTCCTACGTCAGGTGGGGGCGCTGTTTGATTAAAGAACTACAACTCTGTTGATGCTGTGATTGTTTTCTATGTCTCTGAAACTGAATCCTTTACATTTACACCTTAAAATATCATTCATTTACCCAATAATCAATCATCAATAATGATGTAATCACTGTATTTTAATGAGATTAATTAAGGATTTGTGATATAATTTTGTGATTAAGGAGCAACTTTTTTGTAAATTCTAGGCTACAGCTTTTATTACCTTCTAAAAAGCCCTTAATCCACAACGAAAACTCACTACAACGTAGTCACAAGCCAACATGAAAAATGAGGTCATTTCAAGTTCAATATAGTTTGACCCATTAAAACCCCACAAAACAAAAAAAACACACTTTTAACTGCTTTGTATGCAGTTAGCTAGTTTAGTCCAGTGGTTCCCAAACTAGGGGTCGAGCCCCTTCAAAGAGTCACCAGATAAATCTCAGGGGTCGTGAGATGATTAAGAGGAAAGAAGAAAGTTACAGAAATCTGTTTTCAGTTTGTTCTGTTATCTTTGATCATTTGAACATTTTTATTGAAATGAGATCATGTGAGAAGTTTAGGAGAAATTCTTTGGTGGAACTGATGAACATGAAACATGAAGGAAACACAACTACACACTGATTATCTGTAAGAGGTCAGGTTTTAATTAATGTAACTAATCTAACTTAAGATATTAAATCAATGTAGTGAAGTAGAAGTATAAAGTGGCATAATATGGAAATACTAAAGTAAAGTACAAGTACATCAAAATGGTACAGTTCAGTACAGCACTTGAGTAAATGAAGTTAGTTTACGAACTCTGACTGCTGATTTGACAGGTTCAGAAGATGTCGTAGATTCAGCAGAGAGCAGGATGTTACCAGTAAGAAAAGCATCAAATAAAAGCACTACAGTCTTTCTTTCTGTCAAGCATCAACCGACAGAGAAAGAAACTCTATTTAACTTTCAGGTTAACAGTACTTTCACCCTAAACATCTTCCTCTGCTCACATTATGAAGTCCCTCTGTGTTGTGCTTCAGGTACGGTTTTGAGGGTGTCATCCTGTCCATCTACGGTCTGGACCGGGACGATCTGCACTGTGATGAAGACGACACCTGCCACTTCCAGAAGTCTGAGGCCATCCTGAAGGAGCTGGACATGCTGGACGCCAAACTCTACCTGGACTTCATCGTCCTCGCCATCTTCTTCTTCTCTCTGAGGCTCATCGCTTACTTTGTCCTCCGGTACAAGATCAGCGCTGAGAGGTAGACCAGGAGGAGCACCAGGAGGAGGACCAGGAGGAGCACCAGGAGGAGCACCAGGAGGACGAGTTACAGGAGAATATCTGAGCTGCAGCGTCCAGAGTTTAGGTCAAAACCTTTAGGCCAAAGTTAGCGTGTAGCTGTGGAGTTTGTCTACATGTGAACACTGAATCTTCTTTGGCTCGCTGTTAAAAAATGACACAAAGACGAGTCGACGTGGGAAGGTTTAAGACCTAGATTTGATTTGGGCAAAGAGAAGAAAGGTTAAAGGTCTCTGAGTGTCATTAGAGGACGAGGTGAGGACACATCAGGTCCTGCAGGGACGGGAGCTGGTCTCCTGATTCCTGAAGGTTTAACTACGCTACAACAACAAACTAACAGAACTGGAGAACGCCTGATTTTTATGTACGCTTTTCAGAATAAAAGCCTCTGCAGGCCGGATGAGGAGGTGGGACGGACTCTGGACGCTCATGATTCAGTATGTTTTTAAAGAGTCTCAGAATGGACACAACATTTACGTTAATTTAGTTTGTCTCTGAGGGGAGGACACTTTGGACTCTGTCCACACAAACACTGTGTATCTCAGACTGCTTATGAATAAAGTAAAGACTAATTATGTCCTGAATAAAACCTTTATTTACTCCCACATTAGTGAAAGATTTCTTTAACAGCACTGAGGAGAAAGCTCTGCTCACACCACCGGAGCCGGTAACCAGGCTGAGAGTCTGCAGCCGACACTTTGATTCAGTCTTCTGACAGAAATGTATTTTAGTGGTGATCAACAAAAACATTTTAGTTCCTTTTTGTGTGTTTAAAGCTTTTTGAGACAGCTGTCTCCATCTCTGTCGTGTACGGTTACCGTGGTTACAGCTGTCTCCATCTCTGTTGTGTACGGTTACCGTGGTTACAGCTGTCTCCATCTCTGTCGTGTACGGTTACCGTGGTTACAGCTGTCTCCATCTCTGTTGTGTACGGTTACCGTGGTTACAGCTGTCACCATCTCTGTTGTGTACGGTTACCGTGGTTACAGCTGTCTCCATCTCTGTTGTGTACGGTTACCGTGGTTACAGCTGTCTCCATCTCTGTTGTGTACGGTTACCGTGGTTACAGCTGTCACCATCTCTGTTGTGTGGCAGAGCTGCAGAGCAGCTGATCATTCAGAAGCTGATTCACTGTCTGTGTTTATCTCGAGAGGAGAAGCTGAACGTGTTGATATTTCTTGATTTTTCCAGATCCAGATGTTTGACTGTTGACATCCTGAACTGACTCGTTCCTTCTGCTTTGACAGCAACATGAAAGACTAGAAGTAACATTAGCGTTACATCCACAGCACCTGCTAAAGTTACGTTAGCTTAGCTTTTTATAAATGTTGCCGTGCTGCTGCATGTTTTCATGCCTCAGCTGTTTTGTTGTTTTTGTTCTTCGTCCGTTACTGTAACTCATAACCTCGCATCAGTGGCAACGACGTGAGTCTGGAGTCGTGTCACATAACGCATGTTATTGCAGACTTGACATAAAGACGAAGAGCGCTTCATGGTTGAACCCCAGCCTGTCAGTGAATCTTTAGTGAACACTGGAGTGTGAGGATTTCACATTAACAAGCTGTAGAAAAGTGTCAGCTTCACCTGTTGAAGAGGAAACGGTCGCAAACGCTGTGAGTTGTCCAAACCGCCCCTGCCTTTTCTGATTATTAGAGATTATTTTTAGAGAATTGCAATTTAAATCATAATATTGGTCAGAAAAATCAAAACATGACATCAGCCGGAGCCGCTGGTAGAAATATACAGTAAATGTGCCTAAAACACAAGCAGGAGCTAAAAGAGGCTAAAAGCTGCAGAAGTGGAGAGAATTCTTGGGTTCACAACTATGAGCAACGTCTTCAACATCACACATCTGACATGGAAACACTGATCACTGGAGCTGCTGACAAGCAATCTAAAGCAATGCTCATACATACAAACTTTTGCACAAGCTAACTTTGTTCTCATCTGTAACTAATGTAGAAGTAATCTCAAAGGCCAGTCCTCCGGTCCGCCGGTCCTCCGGTGAGATCACCTCAGCTCATTAATGTAGTCCCTCAGGTCAAAGGTCATTTCAGCCTGTCAACATGTCTGTCCCTGAGGCATCTTCACATTAGACACAGTTTCCAATAATTCCCTCTGAAGCTAATTACAGTCAGAGGTGTTAACCAGTGAGACCAATCAGCCTGAGCAGACTTCACTACTGGTTTCACTGGTCCACAGAGGGCTGAGGACCATAATGACCTCCCCTCAGACCGCTGTGTGACAGCACACCTCAGGATGGACACACACATTGGAAAAAATTAGTTTCACTGGTCAGTAAATGTTGGAATAAACTGTAACATCCAGAGGACACGAGGAGCCGTCACTGGGGGGGCGAAGGGGGTGATGTTCTTAGTTTTCTCAGGTTCAGCAGTCATGAAATGTAAATGCTGTAACATTCTGAGCCCTTAGACTTTTTTGTTTTGGCATTTCTGCCTGTATTGGACAGCTGATAGGACAGAGGCAGACAGAGGGAGAGAGAGGGAATCAAACTGGTCTACGTCTGTACCCATAGAACCTGGGGTTGGGACCATTTTAGGCTTTTTGAATACGGTCTTAGTCCTTGACAAACCATTGCTATTGGAATAAGGGTTAAAGCTGAAACCAACAAAGAACAGACAAAGCACACATAGCAGCTGTTTACACCAACATGTGTTCGTCTTGTCAGTCACTCTTTGTGTTTCCTTATATTATAAGTGTCCCTTCTAAAGGGAAAGAAACACAGAGAACTTCTTCAGAGTGAGGTGGATCTTAATGAGACCAGCGAGCCGTGACTAAGAAACCTACTTCTCCGACTGTCAACTGAACCAGACCGGAACAGACTCTGTCCATCAATGTAGTTCAACAAGCTGCAAGTTGTCAGCGCCCCCACCTGACCCGTCCACAGTCCACAAGCACCAAATACACCTGGTACACTGTTTAGATTTAGACTAACGGCCACCAGCGGCCACCTATTTCTGTTTCATGTGCATGTCTCTCAGAGTTGATGGTAAATGTAGTCGATTGAGGCGATAATGTCCTCAGTGCTGGATCGACAGAGAGAGCCGAGTTCTTCTGGAACAAGAAAGTTTTTACTTTGAGGTGTGCTGGAGACCTTCTTCAGGAACCCGATGATAAACTGGAGAAGACAACCAAGACCAGCAGGGCAGAGAGCGCAGATGACCCCCTGATGAGTATTTTTGTCACCTAACACTATGTTTTTGCCAACACATTAATAGCTATAGGCTAGCATGCTACTCCCACAGGCTGGGGCGATGTTGGACTAATGTTGTAATATTGAGGGAGAATCAGGAGAAACATTGAGCCTCATTTGAAGCAAACTAAATCATGAGAGCAGTAGGTTGGATGCCGGGAACTGTATCTTCATGATCTCTTTTGTGAAACTTTATACTGTAGCTTTGTTGTTGTATGGAAGCCCGTTCTGCTGTGTGTGTGTGTGTGTGTGTGTGTGTGTGTGTGATGCTGCTGTATGTAAATTTACTCGATAGAAATGTACGGTGGCCAACAAGGGCAAACGCACTACAACGGCCCAAAACATTTATAGAATTAATAGAAACATGCTGCAGCTTCAGAAAAACATATAAAACCCGGAACCAAAACATTAACAGCAAACGTTGCTGCTAATACAGACACAAAGTCAAAAACACACAAACCCTGAAAAGAAATGCAACAGAAAAACACTGCACATCCAGTCAACACAACGGAAGTGCTCCGGCCTCTAGGGGCAGCACCGAGTAGACGAAAGCCAAATGTGAAAAAAAAAGTACGAACCTTCATACAGGCGCATCTCAGTGAATTAGAATATTGATGAAAAGTTTGTTTATTTCAGTAATTCAATTCAAAAAGTGAAACTCATATTATATAGATTCATTACACACAGAGTGATATATTTCAAGCCTTTATTTCTTTTAATTTTGATGATTATGGCTTACAGGTAATGAAAACCCAAAATTCAGTATCTCAGAAAATTAGAATATTGTGAAAAAGTTCAATATTGTAGACTCACAGTGTCACACTCGAATCAGCTAATTAACTCAAAACACCTGCAAAGGTTTCCTGAGCCTTTAAATGGTCTCAGTCTGGTTCAGTAGGCTACACAATCATGGGGAAGACTGCGGACTTGACAGTGTCATTGACACCCTCCACAAGGAGGGTAAGCCACAAAAGGTCATTGCTAAAGAAGCTGGCTGTTCACAGAGTGCTGTATCCAAGCATATTCATAGAAAGTTGAGTGGAAGGAAAAAGTGTGGTAGAAAAAGGTGCACAAGCAACAGGGATAACCGCAGCCTTGAGAGGATTGTGAAGCAAAGGCCATTCAAGAATTTGGGGGAGATTCACAAGGAGTGGACTGAGGCTGGAGTCAGTGCATCAAGAGCCACCACGTATCCAGGACATGGGCTACAACTGTCGCATTCCTCAAGCCACTCCTGAACCAGAGACAACGTCAGAAGCGTCTTACCTGGGCTAAGGAGAAAAAGAACTGGACTGCTGCTCAGTGGTCCAAAGTCCTCGTTTCAGATGAAGGTAAATTTTGCATTTAATTTGGAAATCAAGGTCCCAGAATCTGGAGGAAGAGTGGAGAGGCACAGAATCCAAGTTGCTTGAAGTCCAGTGTGAAGTTTCCACATTCAGTGATGATTTGGGGAGCCATGTCATCTGCTGGTGTTGGTCCACTGTGTTTTATCAAGTCCAAAGACAACGCAGTCATCTACCAGGACATTTCAGAGCACTTCATGCTTCCTTCTGCTGACGAGCTTTATGAAGATGCTGATTTCATTTTCCAGCAGGACTTGGCACCTGCCCACACTGCCAAAAGTACCAATACCTGGTTTAATGACCATGGTATTACTGTGCTTGATTGGCCAGCAAACTGGCCTGACCTGAACCCCATAGAGAATCTATTGTCAAGAAGAAGACGAGAGACACCAGACCCAACAATGCAGACGAGCTGAAGGCCGCTATCAAAGCAACCTGGGCTTCCATAACACCTCAGCAGTGCCACAGGCTGATCGCCTCCATGCCACGCCGCATTGATGCAGTAATTCATGCAAAAGGAGCCCCGACCGAGTATTGAGTGCATATACATGAACATACTTTTCAGTAGGCTGACATTTCTGTATTAAAAATCCGTTTTTTTATTGGTCTTATGTAATATTCTAATTTTCTGAGATACTGAATTTTGGGTTTTCATTAGCTGTAAGCCATCATCATCAGAATTAAAAGAAATAAAGGCTTGAAATATTTCACTCTGTGTGTAATGAATCTATATAATATATGAGTTTCACTGTTTGAATTGAATTACTGAAATAAATAATATATATATAATTCACTGAGATGCGCCTGTATGTCGCCTCTTTACTCCATTTTTCTTCCTGATTCAAAAACAACCCCCCCCCGTAAAACATCAAACCGTACTCTAATTAAGCAGCGTCACATTACACTTTTGAAAGTCGCCATTGAAATGAAGACGAGTGCGCGCTGCTAACGATGCCTCCGGCCCGGCCTGCTGGGACGTGGCTCCTCTGAAAGGTATAAAACAGCAGATTGTGAGCGAAGACGACAGCAGGGAGTTTAATGGCTGGGTAAGTTTAGGCTGCATGTGATACTATATATTTAAACAAACTAATGATTAATCTATTTATTATTAAGTGATGAAAACAAACTTTTTCAGTAATTGCACACTTTGTAGTTTGTAGTTGTTCAAACAAGAATGATGCTGAATTCAACTTCATCAACTTTGTCTTATTTCACTCTTGGAGCTTATATGCATGTTGGAAGTTTGAGATACTTCTGTTTCATGATAACTGCGTTGCTTTACATTGTTATTGTTATTGCCAACACGTCTCTCATTGTGCTTATCTGCATGAACAGAAGCTTACATGAACCTATGTACCTGTTTCTGTGCAGCCTGTTTGTAAATGAGCTGTATGGTAGTACAGGGTTTTTCCCATTCCTTCTGGTTCAGATCCTCTCCGACGTTCACACTGTCTCTGCTCCCATTTGCTTCCTGCAGATTTTCTGCTTGTATACATATGCTCACGTACAATTTTGTACCTTAGCCATCATGTCTTATGACAGATATCTTGCTATCTGTTGTCCTCTACAATACAACACACGTATGACGTTTAACAAGGCGGTTATCTTTATCATTATGGTATGGTTGTACTCTTTTGTAAAATTTCTAATTACTTTGTCCTTAACCATCCGTTTGACACTGTGTGGAAACATCATAAACAGTTTGTATTGTCATAACTACCTAGTTGTTAAGTTGGCGT
The DNA here is from genome assembly GCF_043641665.1 of Enoplosus armatus. NCBI lineage: Eukaryota > Metazoa > Chordata > Actinopteri > Centrarchiformes > Enoplosidae > Enoplosus > Enoplosus armatus. The sequence continues at coordinate 26,860,787 of NC_092184.1, read as the reverse complement.
GTTCTGACATCAACGTGAATAACATTTATGGACTTGTTGGTATTGTTGTCACCATTTTAGTCCCTCTGCTTCCAATTCTTTTCTCTTACATGAAGATTCTCAACGTTTGTTTCTCTGGTTCCAAACAGACCAGACAGAAGGCTGTCAGTACTTGTATGCCTCACCTCGTGTCTCTGTTGAATTTCTCTTTTGGCTGCTGCTTTGAAATACTTCAGAGCAGGTTTGATATGACCGGTGTACCCAGCATGCTGCGCATCATTCTGTCTCTGTATTTTCTCATCATACAACCGCTTCTGAATCCTATCATGTATGGACTGCAAATGTCCAAAATACGAAAAACATATAAACACCTGTTCTGTAATAAAATGTTGAGTGGTCACAGAAGTTCGATGTTGACATAAAAGGTATCAGTAAATCATTCACTGTCTTTATATATGGCTGACATGAACAGTGACTGTGGACGGAGCTGAAATAATGTTGGAGCAACAAAAAACAAACAACAATAATGGAAAGTTAACACGAGTATTCATAGTGGTGATTATAGTCCATGAGCCCAGAGACATGTAGAGCAGAGCACACATCACAGGCCCCCTGCTGGGCCCCCTGCTGGGCCCCCTGCTGGACCCCCTGCAGTTTGCCTCCCGGACACACAGGTCAGTGGATGATGCAGTCAACATGGGACTGCACTAAATCCTGCAACACCTCGACTCCCCAGGAATATATTTAAGGATCCCGTTTGTGGACTTCAGCTCGGCATCCCAGAAGTCCTCCACTCCCAACTCACCCAGCTCACTGTTCCAGCCCCCAACTGTCAGTGGATCACAACTTCCTGACTGACAGGAGGCTAGGGAACATCACATCCAGCACCCGGACAATCAGCACTGGTTAAGTGGATAAGTGCTCTCAACACTGGTCTTCTCCCTTCCCACCAACGACTGCACCTCAGGAGACCCAGACGGGAGGTCTGGCCCTCTGGTGCGGTCAGAACAACCTGGAGCTTAACATGCTCCTACTGTGGAGAAGACAGTGGACTTCGGGAGGAGCCCCCCAGCACTGCCCCCCATCACCATATGTCTGCTGCGGAAACCTGCAGGTGTCTTGATCCACTATCTCCCAGGATCTAAAGTGGGTCTCCATCGTCCGTCCTTTGCAGAACACTTGCCGTGTATTTAGACTTTGTATGTTGTTGGTCATCTTGTCTTTAAGTACTGACAGTTTGTACAGTTTGTTTATGTCCATCATCTGTCGTCCTCGTTTTCAGCCGTTTGTCTGTTTCGTCCAAACAAACAACTGATTCTGAAAACAGCAAAAACCTTCGACAAAATGAAGACAATGTGTTAATCTTGACAATGTAAATATAAATGGTTTAAAAGCAGAATTCAATGTTAACTTTATAAAGTTAAAGTGACAAAACAACTCGTCCAGCATTGCAGCAGATCATCTAGCTGCTCATCATAAAACACTTCTGAATCCTATCATGCGTGGACTGCAAATGTCCAAAATACAAACAGCGTATAAACAGCTGTTTTGTTATAAAATGCCGACTGGTCACAGTCTGTGAAACGCTCATCAGTTCAATGTTCCAGAAAAAATTCAATGTTCAATGTTCCAAAAAAAAAGAAAAAAAGAAAATTGGAAAAGTGAATTCCATTTTCTAAAATGTCATTTTAAGTTTGTCAGTTGTTGAACGTTTAATTAAGATTTTAGAGTCGTTTTCTAATTTTCTATTTGTGGAATGTTGGATAGAAAAATGGAACATTTGAAAATCTGAGAGGTTTTATTTCTGTGTCTTGGCAGATGAACCATATGATCGTACCGCAGATTAACCAAGTGGTTATTATCGTAGCCCTGACCTGACCCGAAGGAGTCCCAAACCGTGACTCTTAACCTAACCAAACCTGAACCCTGCAGGTCTTCAAAAGTCTTAAAAAAGGCATTGGATTTAGTTTTCTCAAAGAACAGAGAGCTGGGCGGAAAGTTTTATCACAAAAAAAAAAAGTTTCATTTCAGTCGATATCCATGATTATTCAGCGCTGAGCTAACCGCGACGCTTCACATCTAAACCTGAGAAAACAGAGGCAGCACGTTCTGTGGAGCAGTAATCAAGGACAAGTGTTCCTGTTCACACATCTATGATAATCCTTCATTGATCACTTCAACTATTTATATTCACTGGAGTCAAACATACGTATCATCAATATGGTGATCGAGTGACTGGTTGGAGGAGGCAAACGGCCGGTGACTCAGAATCAGAATCAGAATCAGAAACTGTTTATTGCCAAGTAACATACATTACAAGGAATTTGCTGTGGTCTGAAGGTGCTATTGTTTTGACAACAAATATGTAGAATATAAAAGCTAAAATAAGAATAAGAATAAAAATAAAAATAAGATAAGATAAATAACAACAGTGCAGTGACCAAAATAAGGTAAAGTGTCCAGATAAAGTGTCCAGTAGGGGGTGGGTGCGTTAATGTAACGCAGGGGGGACAGGGGTGATGTACGTTAATATAACGTATAACTTGTGTTTGTGTTGGGGGGGGGGGGGGGGGGGGGGGGGGTCTTCCTAAAGTCAACAACCATCTCCACTGTCTTTGAAGCGTTAAGCTCCAGGTTGTTGCTGTTGCACCAGGTCACCAGATGGTCAATCTCCCACCTGTAGGCAGACTCATCCTCACCAGAGATGAGTCCGATGAGGGTGGTGTCGTCTGCGAACTTCAGGAGCTTGACGGACTGGTGACTGGAGGTGCAGCTGTTGGTGTACAGGGAGAAGAGTAGAGGAGAAAGAACACGGCCTTGAGGGGAGCCGGTGTCTGAGACGTGTTTCCCCAGCTTCACATGCTGCTTCCTGTCAGACAGGAAATCTGTGATCCACCTGCAGGTGGGGTCAGGCACGTTCAGCTGGGAGAGCTTGTCCTGAAGAAGAGCCGGGACGATTGTGTTGAAGGCATAGCTGAAGTCCACAAACAGGATCCTGGCATCCTGTGGAGTCCAGGTGCTGGAGGATGAAGTGTAGAGCCAGGTTGACGGCGTCGTCTACAGACCTGTTGGCTCTGTAGGCGAACTGCAGGGGGTCCAGCAGAGGGTCAGTGATGGATTTGAGGTGGGACAGGACCAGGCGTTCAAATGATTTCATGACCACAGAGGTCAGGGCGACGGGTCTGTAGTCATTTAATCCTGTGGGCCCTGGTTTTTTGGGGACGGGGATGATGGTGGAGGCCTTGAAGCAGGCTGGCACGTGGCATGTCTCCAGTGAGGTGATGTCCGTGAACACCGGAGACAGCTGATCGAGTTATTGACCTATTTTAAATAAAGACCAGGAGAAAAAGGTTGAATTGACCCACTTTACTTTAGATTGAATCTGTCCTTTCTTTCTCACTCACTCTCCACCTGTTTCTGGTGTCGTGTCACATCGCCGGTACATAGCTCGTGTTATCGCCCAGGCCTATTACAAGGTATTACAGAAACTTAATGTGATGAACAAAAGTCTTGTCTATTGTTACAAAAATGTATATAAATGTACTAAATAAATAATTGTAGACCTTATTGTCCCTACTGGTTTTCTGTCATTCTTTGACCAGTATGACCATGAAAAGGCTATTAAATTACACTCTATGTGGTATTAAGGAATTCTTGATACTTGACTCTTGATAAACCCTGCAGAAACCCTTTTAACCAGAGCGTTGTCAGATCATTCAGGAGATTTCTTTTCCAACAGTTTTGAAGACACAGAAACGTCCTGCTGATCCGAAAACCCTGTCTGTTACAAACAGTGTAGTCTGGCATTTAATCTTGAGGACTTGTTGCACTAACCATGTCCAGATTTGTGGAGTTTGAGCTTGCAAAGAGTATATAAAGCCACAGATGTTGCTGCAGCTGGCAGTTAGAGGTGACTGCAGCAGGCGACAACACATTTCATCTACAGATTGAAAGGCCCTGAGAGGGAGGCCAGTGAACTGTGAGTTTGGGCTGCTTGTGAGATTTTCTACCCTTTTCTTCCCTTTTGATCATTTTCAAGGAAAAGCTGGTGGTTACTGAGGAGCCAGTGTCAAGCTCAAGAAATATTACAATGTCACTGTTTTTCAAAATGATGTCTGAAGCCAACAGCTAATTTATTGTAAAAAATGAGAAGCAAACGTATATTAATAATTTCATACCTTTAAAGAACGATGTTTAATTCAACTTTGTCTTATTTCATTCTTGGAGCTTATATGCATGTTGGAAGTTTGAGATACTTCTATTTCATGATAACTGCGTTGCTTTACATTGTTATTGTTATTGCCAACACGTCTCTCATTGTGGTTATCTGCATGAACAGAAGCTTACATGAACCTATGTACCTGTTTCTGTGCAGCCTGTTTGTAAATGAGCTGTATGGTAGTACAGGGTTGTTCCCATTCCTTCTGGTTCAGATCCTCTCCGACGTTCACACTGTCTCTGCTCCCTTTTGCTTCCTGCAGATTTTCTGCTTGTATTCTTATGCAAATATAGAATTATGTACCTTAGCCATCATGTCTTATGACAGATATCTTGCTATCTGTTGTCCTCTACAATACAACACACGTATGACGTTTAACAAGGCGGTTATCTTTATCATTGTGGTATGGTTGTACTCTTTTGTCAGATGTGTCATTAATATATTCCTGAACATCCGTTTGACACTGTGTGGAAACAGCATAAACAGTTTGTATTGCCGTAACTACCTAGTTGTTAAGTTGGCGTGTTCTGATACTCAAGTGAATAACATCCATGGATTGTTTGGTGTTGTTCTCTCTATTTTAGTCCCTCTGCTTCCAATTATTTTCTCTTACATGAAGATTCTCAAAATTTGTTTTGCTGGTTCCAAACAGACCAGACAGAAGGCTGTCAGTACTTGTATGCCTCACCTTGCTTCCCTCCTGAACTTTTCTTTTGGGTGTGTCTTTGAAATACTTCAGAGCAGATTTGATATGAGCAGTTTACCCAGTGTGCTGCGAGTCACTCTATCACTGTATTTTGTGATTCTACAACCTCTTTTAAATCCTATCATGTATGGAATGCAAATGTCCAAACTACGAAATACATGTAAACATCTCTTATTGTAAAATGTTGACTGCTTGCAGAGATCCGATGTTGCCATAAAGTAAATTCTATATGATATCTTAACAACACAAAATGTAAACGCTCCTCACTGTGTCTCTGTCACTGGATGACATGCCATGTGGTTTATTGAAAGAAAATTCAAGTAATGAATTTGAACAAAATATGGCAGATGTTACCCTGATACAACACAGGATTCAGTGGGAAATTATGACTTATTAAAATTGCACTTTATTCAATAAATGATAAGATGGTCAGTGAGTTGTTCTGTGAGAGCCTGTGTATGTGTGAGTACTATCTAAATATCTACACAAAGCAACACACACACCTCTAATAAAAGGCTGAGAATATCAACTTTAAAAATATGATCAAATAAAGTGCATTTATTTGTTAAGATCTGTCATTCTCAGAAAAATTAACCATTCTGAAAAAGGTTTAATCACAAAGTCGTTATGTCACATTGTACAAGCTGGTGTCTCTATAATTACAGGGCAACGATGGGGTACTATGGTGATTAAACTCATAATCATCACAGGTAATATCATGACAATAGCAACCTTTTTCTTAAGGGACCCCTATTTTACCATTGTATATACACTGACGACCCCCACCGCCCCCCACCCACATACAATTACTAAAAAGGAGAAAAAGCAGCCTACTCCTTTATGTATATTTCATTATATCCTTATACAAAAAACAATAACACCACAGAACAATGAACTGTACAATGAACCTAAATGGTGAATTTATATACCTGCAGGAGGTTTGTGTAAAACCGGCAATGTGTATAAAATAGTGAACAGACTACTTCCTGTGGATATTGCAATGAATCCAACGATATTTCCTTATATTTTTAGGAACTCAATTCTATGACTGTATTATGATTTTCTATTAATTTCACTACCATACCCACGTTTTAATAGTCCAAGCAGCTTTATAAGAAATAAATACAGATATAAACGTCTAAAATAACTCTTGGATTTTGTTGTCTTCTTCACAGAAATTAATCAAATGCATATACAGTGCTTAACAAATTTATTAGACAACCACCCAGTGTAAGGTGTTTGCCACCGCTGCCCTATATTAACAGCATTGTTGATTACCAAAATATTTTTTATGTTTCTGTAATGGTTAATCCACCAGTATGTGCAAGCTCTTTAATCAAAATTATATCTTTAATGCTAAAATATAATTATTGTTGTTATCCATGAATTTTCAAATTTACTGTTTTACAAAAAAAGTAGAAAAAAATAGTAAAGCACATTATTATTTTTTGATTGAGATGCCAAATTACAGTTATTTACTTGCATTCCTGAACAGAAAAATGTGTTTTAGTGGTTTTATGTTATTCTTGATTAATTTCTGACTTCTCAGAGAATTCCAGTGTGCTGGCTCAAATTTAGGTATAAAAACGTGAATTCAGTTTGAAATTCCTCACTCCTGTTCAAAATGGTGAAGCGGAACTCACTGAGAAAGAAAGAGTCCGAATTAAAGCACTTCATGATGCTGGATGGTCTGAGACAAATAGAGCAAGACATAAAGTGTTCTCACAGTGTGGTCAAGTATGCCTTGGACTCGATTGCAGAGATCGTAGTTACAAAATGCGTCGGAAGAGGCCGAAAACGAAAGCTAACTGAAGCAGATGTCAGGCACCTCAAGATTTTAAGTACTGGAGACAGAAGGAAGACCACTGCTGATCTTCAGGCAGAGATTAATGCTTCTAGATCAGAATCTGAGAAAGTCTCCAGAATGACCATAAGCAGACGACTGAAGGAACAAGGCTTAAAGGGAAGAATAGCTGCTAAGAAGCCATTATTCAGAATCAGAATCAGAATCAGAAATACTTTATTGATCCCCGGGGGGAAATTGTACAGTACCGGTGCTCCCATTCAAGAGTAGAAAGTAGCATAATTTAGAGCTAAAGTTTGTACAAAATTTAAAAATAAGAAATAGAAAATACAAAATATACACATTTACAGTATTTAAGTGAAATGAGGTGAAATGAAAAATGAAATGAAAATACAAAATATACACATTTACAGTATTTAAGTGAAATGAGGTAAAAATATATACAATAACAATGTATATGTATGTATGTGTTGCACTAAAGTGTGTGACTATATATGTATTGCACTTAAACATTTTGAATAAATAGTGAGGTGGTGTATGAACAGGTGTGGTAGATACAGATACGGATTTCCAGTCTCTTCCTGAGTGTCTGACACTCAGAGAGAGGAGTTAAACAGTCTGATGGCCACAGGCAGGAATGATTTCCTGTGTCGCTCAGTTGTGCATTTGGGAGGAATGAGTCTCCCACTGAAGGTGCTCTTGTGTCCGACCAGTATGTCATGGAGAGGATGTGAAACATTGTCCAAGATGCCCCGCAGCTTAGACAGCATCCTCCTCTCTGACACCACCGTCAGAGAGTCCAGCTCCACCCCCACAACGTCACTGGCCTTGCGGATCAGTTTGTTTAGTCTGTTGGAGTCCGCCACCCTCAGCCTGCTGCCCCAGCATGCAACAGCATAGAGGATAGCACTGGCCACCACAGACTCATAGAACATCCTCAGCATAGTCCGGCAGATGTTGAAGGACCTCAGCCGCCTCAGAAAGTAGAGACGGCTCTGGCCCTTCCTGTAGAGGGCATTAGTGTTCTTTACCCAGTCCAGTTTATTGTCTATGTGAACTCCCAGATACTTGTAATCCTCTACAATGTCCACACTGGCCCCCTGGATGGAAACAGGGGTCATCGGCGCCTTGGTCCTCCTCAGATCCACAGTCAGTTCCTTTGTCTTTGTCACGTTGAGCTGCAGATGGTTCTGCTCGCACCATGTGACAAAGTTCTCCACAGCAGCCCTGTACTCCTCTTCATCACCCTTACTGATACATCCAACTATTGCTGAGTCGTCAGAAAACTTCTGAAGATGGCAGGTCTCAGTGCAGTAGCTGAAGTCCGTGGTGTAGACGGTGAAGAGGAAGGGAGAGAGGACAGTCCCCTGCGGGGCCCCGGTGTTGCTGACCACTCTGTCTGACACACAGTGTTGTAAGCGCACATACTGTGGTCTGCCAGTCAGGTAGTTGACAATCCAGGACACGAGGGGGGCATCCACCTGCATCTCCGTCAGCTTCTCACCCAGTAGAGCCGGACGGATGGTGTTGAACGCACTGGAGAAGTCAAAGAACATGACTCTCACAGTGCTCGCCGGCTTGTCCAGGTGGGCATAGACGCGGTTGAGCAGGTAGATGATGGCATCCTCCACTCCAAGTCGGGGCTGATAGGCGAACTGAAGGGTCTCTGGGAACAGCTAGAAACTATTTGGAACTCAATAACAAAAGAGACTGTCGAAAAGTACATAAAAACAAAGGGCCAAAGGAGGTCATACAAAATATTAAGATTTTTGGTTAATATATGTGAATAAGGACTAGTTAGTTGTTCCAGGGTTAGGGTTAGGGTGTTTGTTGTTTGCCTAATAAATAACAATACAATTTTTAGTTTGAAACAAGAGTTTGACAGATTTCTAAAATTTGTGTTTTCTCGTTTTAATGACAGGTGGTCTAACAAATTTGTTAAGCACTGTATAGATACACTGAATCAAATGTAAAACTGCTGGCTCAGGATAAGTGTAAATACAGTAAGATTGTTATTTGCGTCGGCGGTAATGACTCCCGATTACGCCAATCGGAGTTCACAAAAATTAACGTGGAGTCGGTTTGTACGTTTGCAAAAACTATGTTGGATAGTTTTCTCTGGGCCCCTACCCAATCTCACCAGTGATGATATGTTCAGATATTTATCTGATAGTATTGTAGCTACATTTAAGGAAGTGATTCCATTGGCATTTAATTCAGTGCCATGTCTCAATACAGCTGAGTACTCCTATGCTAACCTTAGTCCCTCCCAAACTGACGGTCTTGTTGACAGTGCTGCAGGCTCAATGCGACTGACACTCTATTGCCCCTCTAAAAAAGAAGATAATAAAACAAAGACACACACTGCTCTGTATCTCTCCTCTGAGATACACACACTGCTCTCTATCTCTCCTCTGACCACTGAGATACACACGCTGCTCTCTATCTCTCCACTGAGATACACACACTGCTCTGTCTCTCCACTGAGATACACACGCTGCTCTCTATCTCTCCTCTGACCACTGAGATACACACGCTGCTCTCTATCTCTCCACTGAGATACACACGCTGCTCTGTCTCTTCACTGAGATACACACACTGCTCTGTATCTCTCCTCTGAGATACACACGCTGCTCTCTATCTCTCCTCTGACCACTGAGATACACACGCTGCTCTCTATCTCTCCACTGAGATACACACACTGCTCTGTCTCTCCACTGAGATACACACGCTGCTCTCTATCTCTCCTCTGACCACTGAGATACACACGCTGCTCTCTATCTCTCCACTGAGATACACACGCTGCTCTGTCTCTTCACTGAGATACACACACTGCTCTGTATCTCTCCTCTGAGATACACACGCTGCTCTCTATCTCTCCTCTGACCACTGAGATACACACGCTGCTCTGTATCTCTCCTCTGAGATACACACGCTGCTCTCTATCTCTCCTCTGAGATACACACGCTGCTCTCTATCTCTCCTCTGAGATACACACGCTGCTCTCTATCTCTCCTCTGACCACTGAGATACACACGCTGCTCTGTATCTCTCCTCTGAGATACACACGCTGCTCTCTATCTCTCCTCTGACCACTGAGATACACACGCTGCTCTGTATCTCTCCTCTGAGATACACACGCTGCTCTCACTATGTATTGATATTTTTATTTTTATTCTTATTTTACCTTTTATATTCTACATATTTGTTGTCAAAACAATAGCACCTTCAGACCACGGCAAATTCCTTGCAATGTATGTTACTTGGCAATAAACAGTTTCTGATTCTGATTCTGATTCTAACAATACAGCTTTACAGCTTTCAGGGTTAACTGGTAATCCCCTCCACCATGACAAATGTGTTGAATTTCAGAGGGACTGCCACAGATTCAATTTGATACTCTTATGGAAGTGTAGAATTTGCCAATTTAGCCGTCATGTCTTATGACAGATACCTTGCCATCTGTTGGCTATAACACACGTATGACAACTAACAAGGTTGCCATGCTTATTGCTCTCAGTTGGTTATCCCCTTTTCTAGAAATTGTTGTTTTGATATCCTTAATTGTCCCTTTACAGCTGTGTGGGAGCATCATCAACAAAGTGTACTGTGACAACTACTCCATCGTCAAACTGGCATGCTCCGACACTTCAGTCAATAACATTTATGGACTCATTGCCACTTCTATCACAATCTTATGTCCTGTATCTCTGATCCTGTACACTTACATGAAGATTCTCAAAGTGTGTTTTTCTGGTTCTAAACAGACCAGACAGAAAGCAGTCAGTACCTGCACGCCTCACCTCGCTTCAGTTTTGAACTTTTCTTTTAGTTGTTTCTTTGAAATACTACAGAGCAGATTTAATATGAGCAGTGTGCCCAACATATTGCGAAAATTTTTATCATTATACTTTGTCAACCCCTTTTCACCCTGTAATGTATGGACTGAATATGTCCAAAATCTGTATCATATGTAAAAGTCTGGTCTTTTCTGAAACGTAGGACATAACAGATTATGCACATTTGTGCATACCTCATTCGTCAAGCTGAAAAAATCTTTGTGGTCAATTTTAAATGATTCACAATAAGAATTTTCATCTCAAAATATGCAAGTTTGTAATTGTAAGTCTGAGCAGTTAACCAAAATACTTTTGGTAATTTATGTTATTTGTAAATAATGAATGCTTTCAAGGCGCAGATAGTAATCTCACCATATACTCTACATCAGTGGTATATTTCCATCTACGATTAAAGAGCTTAACTAAGGCTACTCTTGAAAAATACACATTTTGTAGTTTGTGTGTGTAAACAGATTCTAAATGAAAATATTAAGATATACAGTGCATCCGGAAAGTATTCACAGCGCTTCACTTTTTCCACATTTTGTTATGTTGCAGCCTTATACCAAAATGGATTAAATTCATTTTTTTCCTCAAAATTCTACACACAACACCCCATAATGACAACGTGAAAAAAGTTGAGATTTTTGCAAATTTATTAAAAATAAAAAACCTGAGAAATCACATGTACATAAGTATTCACAGCCTTTGCTCAATACTTTGTTGATGCACCTTTGGCAGCAATTACAGCCTCAAGTCTTTTTGAATATGATGCCACAAGCTTGGCACACCTATCTTTGGGCAGTTTCACCCATTCCTCTTTGCAGCACCTCTCAAGCTCCATCAGGTTGGATGGGAAGCGTCGGTGCACAGCCATTTTCAGATCTCTCCAGAGATGTTCAATCGGATTCAAGTCTGGGCTCTGGCTGGGCCACTCAAGGACATTCACAGTTGTCCTGAAGCCACTCCTTTGATATCTTGGCTGTGTGCTTAGGGTCGTTGTCCTGCTGAAAGATAAACCGTCGCCCCAGTCTGAGGTCAAGAGCGCTCTGGAGCAGGTTTTCATCCAGGATGTCTCTGTACTTCTGCATTCATCTTTCCCTCTATCCTGACTAGTCTCCCAGTTCCTGCCGCTGAAAAACATCCCCACAGCATGATGCTGCCACCACCATGCTTCACTGTAGGGATGGTATTGGCCTGGTGATGAGCGGTGCCTGGTTTCCTCCAAACGTGACGCCTGGCATTCACACCAAAGAGTTCAATCTTTGTCTCATCAGACCAGAGAATTTTGTTTCTCATGGTCTGAGAGTCCTTCAGGTGCCTTTTGGCAAACTCCAGGCGGGCTGCTATGTGCCTTTTACTAAGGAGTGGCTTCCGTCTGGCCACTCTACCATACAGGCCTGATTGGTGGATTGCTGCAGAGATGGTTGTCCTTCTGGAAGGTTCTCCTCTCTCCACAGAGGAACTCTGGAGCTCTGACAGAGTGACCATCGGGTTCTTGGTCACCTCCCTGACTAAGGCCCTTCTCCCCCGATTACTCAGTTTAGATGGCCGGCCAGCTCTAGGAAGAGTCCTGGTGGTTCCGAACTTCTTCCACTTACGTATGATGGAGGCCACTGTGCTCATTGGGACCTTCAAAGCAGCAGAAATTTTTCTGTAACCTTCCCCAGATTTGTGCCTCGAGACAATCCTGTCTCAGAGGTCTACAGACAATTCCTTTGACTTCATGCTTGGTTTGTGCTCTGACATGCACTGTCAACTGTGGGACCTTATATAGACAGGTGTGTGCCTTTCCAAATCATGTCCAATCAACTGAATTTACCACAGGTGGACTCCAATTAAGCTGCAGAAACATCTCAAGGATGATCAGTGGAAACAGGATGCACCTGAGCTTAATTTTGAGCTTCATGGCAAAGGCTGTGAATACTTATGTACATGTGATTTCTTAGTTTTTTATTTTTAATAAATTTGCAAAAATTTCAAAAAAACTTTTTTCACATTGTCATTATGGGGTGTTGTGCGTAGAATTTTGAGGAAAAAAATTAATCCATTTTGGTATAAGGGTGTAACATAACAAAATGTGGAAAAAGTGAAGCGCCGTGAATACTTTCCGGATGCACTGTACATGTATGTTGATGGGGAAAAACAATGGCTTTGGATAAATAGTTTTCCAAATGAATGTTAAATTCTTGTTTTTGTTTGTAGAGAAAGGAGGCAACCCAGGCAACCCCTTGTATTGTGTCTTCTGATTAACAGTGTACACACGGGGTTTTCAATGTTTTGGCAGTGAAAGTAAGTCCCAATGGTGATTTGCATTTTGGTGGAGGTTGGAGCGAGCCTTCGGATTAGACTAAAGTGTGTTTCCACAACCACATTAGATAGTAGAGCCCAACTGTTTGTTGCTGATGCTGATATTGATATATATTTTTATGTATCATATATTTTCTTCTGATAATTCTGTGGGGGTGTACAATGTATCTCAGTAGTGACAATATATTTTGTAAAAGTTATAATATATAAGTACAATTTAAGCTGCTGATATTAATATTTGTTAATGGCAATAGTAATATTAATAATATAATAGGTGTACTTATTGCACTAGAATAACTTTTTCACTTGTATTTTTTTTATTGCACTTGAATAAGTGTAATTATTGCTCTAGATACAATATGCCAGCACACTCAATGGAGGAGCGGTAGAAGGCCACCAGCAGCTTTTCTCCCAGCCTGTTTTTCCTGAGCATTCTCAGGAAGTGTCACTTTGACTAGTGGGTCGCTCGCCCGGAGACCTGCTCTTGGCTCTGCCTTTCGTGCCTGACCATTTGCCTTTGTGGGCGGCCCAGAAGACAGCTGCCCGCCCACAACTCGGCTGCATCCCGAACGGTGCATTAAGGTGATGTCACTGGTCAATATTAAAGTTTGATCCACTTTGTGTTTCCTGTGTTTATACAAGTTGATACAGTTTACCAAGATAATCATTCACTGCGTCATCAGGTATAAAATGGTCCTAATTTCTATTAGTTATAGAGAGAGTGCACTGCTGCTACATCATTACTAATGGTAGTAGTAGTACACCCCGGTGAAGTTTTGAGGTGAACAACATCAAATGAAGTGTAAAGTACATTAGTCCCCCAGCCATGAGAAAGACTGTTAATCTTAATTTGGAATGTTACTTTGAAGGAGGGGGGGGGGCTAATCCTATCTCTGGATTAGCTCCAAGAGACAGTCCTTATGACAATTGGGACAAGGCCTCCATTAGCCACTACAGATCCAAGCTATACGATAAACAGCTATGCAACAACATCACGCAAATAATTATCCACAGTTTACCGATTCATGTATTTGTTAACTGATACAGGCACTTTTCAAGGCACCTTTTCATTTTTTGTTGGGATAAATAAAGACTTGTATTTTATATATGAATTGGTTTACATTTATTTGACTCAAAAGGTTTTCATAGATCGAACCAACAGAACAGAAAAGTGATTTATTCTGATTGGTAAACCATGCTTTCTATGTGAATATATAAGAACCTGAAATCATTAAATGTTCAGTGAATGCATTTGAAACTGTCATCACTGCATTGTTTCATTTGCAAAACACAGTGGACAGCAATACACCCAAACAATGAAAACTAGACCATTTATTTCATAATGACAATGACATACGGTAGAGGAGGTCAAAACAACACTTCATTCAGTTCAGTTCAATTCAGTGTTATTTATATATATTTATATATAACAAAAGTCATCTGATGACACTTCACAAATAGAGCAGGTCTAGACCGACTCTTTATAATGTTATTACAGAGACCAACAGGTCCCACCAGGAGAAGCACTATGGAGACAGAGGAAAGGGAGAACTTCTTATATATATACTTATATATAAGTATCTCTGAAGAACAACTTTGTAGTCGCTGGAGTCTTGACCTCTTCATGATTTTCTCTTCTTCATACACATTAGAAGTGAAAAATCCCTGTTATAAGAAACATCATGTCTCTGATATGAGCACAATAATATATGCATTAATACATAATATACATACAGAGATGAGAACAGTTGTTTATAGTACCATGGCAACACTAATTGGCTTATTTGATATGGTGTACTTTATTTACTTAATACTGTCATTGTGTGTCTTCATAATGTAATTGTCCTACTGGTCCAGCTGTCTACTGTAGAGACGTCATCTATTACGTGTCAGGAACTGGAAGAGTCTGCACTCAAAGTTGTGTTTCAGGACAGAACTTTCGTCATAGTGTACTTCTACTACTACTACTACTACTACTACTATGACTACTAAAGCAGGGACTGCACACTGGGGCAACTTTAAAACGTATTACTGTACTCTACTGTAACTGCATTTTATTTCATTGTGTCATTCATGTCTTTTATTGCATTTTATTCTATCTTCATTGATTTTATTGTTTTTTCTTATTGCTTGTTTTTAATGTCACTCTAATGTAAAGCACTTTGAGTTGCCTCTGTGTTTGAAATGTGCTATGTAAATAAAGCTGCCTTGCCTTGACGCTGATGCAAAATATTCTTAATTATTACAGGACTTTGTTTCTTAGTTTGAGATAAAATAAGATAATCCTTTATTAATCCCTGCAGAAACTCAACGGTGAGCGAGATCTGCTGCAACAGGCTGCCACTAGGCCTTTTTGATATAACCAACAAAAGGCCTCTAAACATACGTTTATTTAATATATTTTAGTAGATTGTAATTGAAGTTACCCTTTGCTGCATGTCCTTTGCTCTCTCCCACCTTTCCTGTGTCTCTCAGCGGTCTCTATCTAAAGGCAAAATGGCCAAAATAGTAATAATCTTAATGTCCATATTTGTTGCATCTGTCTCTTTGTACTTTTATTTTCATCTCTCATAAAATATCTTTTATACAAACTTAACAAGTTACATATTTGTGACTCAAAGATTCAAACCAACTTTTGTTTAGATATTTATTTTTAAAACATTTAATTCTTACATTTATTACCTACATTATACACATGCTGTAGTCAAAGCATACTTTCATGTTATTGAAGCTGAGGAAATAAACTACATGATCTTCAATATTAGTACCTTAAATTTGACCAAAGAAAAGACTTTTACATATGATGTGGATTTTTGTCAAATTTAATCCATACATTAAAGGATTGTAGAGCGGTTGGCAAATGAGAAAGTATAAAGATAAAAAAATGCGCAACATAAGTGGTGCACTGCTCATATTCAACCTGCTCTGCACTATTTCTAAGAAACACCCACAAGAAAAGTTGAGCAGGGAAGCGAGGTGAGGCGTGCAGGTACTGACTGCTTTCTGTCTGGTCTGTTTGGAACCAGAAAAACACACTTTAAGAATCTTTATATAAGTGTAAAGAATTAGTATTGTAAGACCAAATAATACAGTGAAAGTGTAAGTGAGTCCATACACATTATTGACTGTAGTGTCATAGCATGCCAATTTCACAAGAGAGTAGTTGTCACAGTACAATCTGTTAATAATGTTACTGCACAGCTGTAAAGAGACATTCAATGATATCATGACAACGATTGCAAGAAGAGGGAATAACCACGTTACAGCAATAAGCATGGCAACCTTGTTAGTCGTCATACGTATGTTGTATTGTAGAGGACAACAGATAGCAAGATATCTGTCATAAGACATGACAGCTAAATTATAAAACTGTACATTTACATATGTATACAAGCAGAAAATCTGCAGGTAACAAAAGGGAGCAGAGACAGTGTGAACGTCGGAGAGGATCTGAACCAGAAGGAATGGGAACAACCCTGTACTACCATACAGCTCATTTACAAACAGGCTGCACAGAAACAGGTACATAGGTTCATGTAAGCTTCTGTTCATGCAGATAACCACAATGAGCAAAAGATTGGAACTAACTATTAACACATAAAAACACATAATAATCATGAAAAATAAGTATTTAAAAAGCCCAATATCAAAGTAGTCTCCAAAAGTGAAATATGACACCTGAGTAGAGTTCATCATGATCATCCGTTTGGATCCCAACACATCAATTCAAGGTTGCACAGGATGAACGATTTGCAGTGTTACATTTGTACAAATTAAAGTAGTTTCAATGTCAAATTTAAACTCGACTTAGTACAAGTCATCAACACACAGTAAAGAAATGATTTCTTACAAACACATGTGACTGATTCTCTAAACTTACCATTCCCTTATTTAAAGTCTATATAATGTTAGACATTACAGAACACAGGTGATCACATTGTGTGAATCCTCACATCCATCTGCTGACCTTCTGTAGTCATGCTTAGAGACGCTAATCTGCTTCTGCTCCTTTTAAACTTTTCAAGTCAGGTGATCACATCAGCAGTCTGTCGTCACAAAAGGACACACATAACTGAAAAACAACAAAAAACAAATATAAGGAAACATAAATTGTTTCTGTCTTTCTTTCCCATTACACACATATGTGTATATATATATATATATGACATAAACTACTATCAGAAACAACTGTTTTATTAACAGAGTTATCTATTCAGTCATTTTTCATTTGTTAAAGTAATAACTTTATGTCCTATAGAACATTTAATACAAACATCTGCAATGCAATGTGATTCACAAAACATGACAAATACAAAATGCAGATGCAAACATAGGAACATTTAAAATACAGTCCACAGCTTATCCGGGGCTGGGTTGCGGTGGACCAAAAGGACCCTGCTTGCCGACCAGATACTGTGTGGAGCGGACAAACCTGGACAACAGAAAGCAGTGCCCATCGTGCCACCCCCCGCACTGCACTGGAACACTCTGACCACACCATGGTTCACCTGCATACAGGCACAAATTAAAGCTCTGTAAACTTGCTATGGAGGATCTTGTGCCTGCTTGGACTGTACTGTACTCAACAGTCTGGATGAGTACACATAGGCTGTGACGTCCTACTTCAGCTTCTGTGAGGACTGCTGTGTACCATCATGCACCAGGGTGAGTTACAACAACGACAAACCTGCGCTGTGGTTCACAGCAAAACAGCTAAGGTTGCAAAAGGAAGAAGCGTTTAGGAGTGGGGACAGGGCCAGGTTTAGAGAGTCAAAGTACAGGTTTAGCAAGGCGGTGAGAGAAGCTAAACGACTGTACTCTGAGAAACACCAGCAAACAACTCTGCTTCTGTCTGGAGGGGGATCAGACAGATCACCAACGATAAACCCCATTAACAACACTGAGTCGATCCATCCTGAGAGGGACGTCGACACACTGTTGAAGAGGCAGAACCCCTGCTAGGCAGGGGGACCAGACTCTCCCTGCACCCTGAAGCACTGTGCCAATCAGCTGTCTGCAGACTGCAGCGTATCATTAGCTCTGCTGAGAGGATGGCTGCAATCTGCCGCCTCTCCAGGACCTGTACGCCTCCAAAACTTTGATGTCTGCATGAAAGATTATGGCTGACCCCTCCCACCCTGAACACAAACTTTTTCAGACACTCCCCTCCGGCAGGAGGCTGTGGTCCAGGACCGAAACCTCATGCAATAAGAACAGTTTCTTCTTGTCTACAGCTGGACTCATCAACAAGGCCTGGGACCCCCACTGACACGAACTCTTATCCCCTCCCATAGTACCCATAGATGTACATTAATGTACATCTCACATCTGTCTCAATGCGTTAAATTACGCACATCTTTTGCACAAATTCCTTATTAGTGAAATTTTGCACATTCCTTGGTCAATATTGTGCGCATACTGTACAGCTCTATATTGTACATATTAATATAATATTTCAGATAGTTTCTTTTTATATTTTTTGACTTTTAAAGTACTTGTTTCTTTCGGCATGGTGGCGCAGTGGTTAGCACTATCGCACGGGAGGTAAAGCTGGTTAGAACAGGTTGGGGGTTCGATCCCCGGCTGCCCCCGTCATGTCGAAGTGTCCTTGAGCAAGACACTGAACCCTAAGTAGCTCCCGATGGAGGCCAGCACCTTGCGTGGCAGCTCGGTCGCCATCGGTGTGTGAATGTGTGAGTGAATGGGTGAATGAGACTTAGCTGTAAAGCGCTTTGGGAACTGTGAAGGTTGAAAAGTGCTATATAAGTGAAATCATTTACCATTTACCATTTTTTTGTTTTCTCTTACTATTTTTATTGTTATGCTCCAAAATACCAAAGCAAACTCCTTGTATGTAAAAACCTACTTGGCAATAAACTTGGTTCCTTCCCTGGAAGAGAGGTTATGTTCCATGTCCCTAGAACTAGTTTACAATGGCAGGGGTCAGCATGGCTAGGTCCCTGCCACATCGGATAACACACCCGACCCTAATGCCTATCGCTGCAGGTGGTGGGCCCAAAGGTTGGTGGCTCCATGTAGTTCTTTCGAGCTGTGCTATGCCCCGTAGGTCAAGGTCCAGCTAAAGGATGCTTGCCGGCAAGCTCCCCACCCAGGTCTGGATGGTGATGGGCGCCCCGGTCTCCCTGTTCACCCAGAGTCTGGTTCTGCTCGAGGTTTCTGCCTATTAAAGGAAATTTTTTATTGCCACTGTCACCAGGTGCTTTATAAAAAGTAACGTCTAGATCTGCTCTATATGTAAAGTGTCATGAGATTTGGCGCTATATGAATAAAGTTGAATTGAACTGAACCACCAGATGGTGGTGATTGTTTAGGATGATGACAAACTGCATAGTTTGTATATTTCACACTTGGTGTCTACTTCGATTGGTTTATATAGTTTAAATGTCAGATTTTGGACCAACTGCACAAGTAATGGACAAATTGTATTCAGTAAACATAAAAACAAATTCTCCAAACTTAACACTCTATTATTAACTTCCCTTTATTCACATATCTATTCTTAAAAGTTCTGTTGCAAACATTTAAAACACACTTTATACGAACATCCTAACTCACTACTTTTGTCGAGGCAATCATTTTCTTTAGCCCTTTGATGTTATTGGATTTGAGGATATATATATAACTTTTAACAGTAATAGTTTAGCTTTTACCCAGAACAAAGCTTTTACACATGATGCGAATTTTGGTCAAATTCAGTCCATACAGTACAGGGTTGAAGAGCGGCTGGCATGTAAGCCAGTATAATGACAAAAAAATGCGCAACATAATGGGCACACTGCTCATATTAAACCTGCTTTGTAACACTTCAAAGAAACAACCAATAGAAAAGTTGAGCAGGGAAGCGAGGTGAGGCGTGCAGGTACTGACTGCTTTCTGTCTGGTCTGTTTGGAACCAGAAAAACACACTTTAAGTATCCTCATATAAGTGTAAAAGATTAGAGTTATAAGACCAAGTATTGTGGTGAACATATAAAAGATTCCAAAGATGTTGTTGACTGTAGTGTCGGAGCAGGCCAGTTTAACAACAGAGTAGTTGTCACAGTACACTTTGTTGATGATGCTCCCACACAGCTGTAAAGGGACACTCAATGATATTGTCACAACAACTGCAAGTACAGGGGTTAACCATATGACAGCAATAAGCAAGGCAATTTTGTTAGACGTCATACATGTGTTATATTGTAGAGGATAACAGATGGCAAGGTATCTGTCATAAGACATGACGGCTAAGTTTAAAAATTCTAAATTTCCATAAGAGTACAAACAGAAAATCTGCAGGAAACAAAAGGAAGCAGAGACAGTGTGAACGTCGGAGAGGATCTGAACCAGAAGGAATGGGAACAACCCTGTACTACCACACAGCTCATTTACAAACAGGCTGCACAGAAACAGGTACATAGGTTCATGTAAGCTTCTGTTCATGCAGATAACCACAATGAGCAAAAGATTGGAACTAACTATTAACACATATAACAACATGACAATCACGAAGAATAAGTACTTAAAGATTCCGGCTTCAAAGTAGGCAGAAAATGTGAAATATGAAACCTGTGAGGAGTTTAACATGATCTTCACAAAACAAAATGTAGAATTTGTACAGACTAACTAGATGCAGTATCTTGTAATGTACCTTTTTTGGTGAAGATTTATAAAAGTTGAAATTATTTAAATGTGAAAGTTATGCTTGCTTTGAACAAACTGTCGCATTAACACAAAAGCAGTATTCAGTCTATTTATAGGACATACTTGATTTTTATAAAAACAAATGTGACAAATTACAATCTTACCAGCTGATTACTGAAAGTCAACATAATGCTTAGTTTGGAATTGCAGACATTTAATGACATAGTGTGAATTCCAACATGCATCTGCTGTCCTGCTGTGGTCACACTGTCAGTCCCTCCTAACTAAAATGAAAGACTGATTCTGCCTCTTGTAAAGTTTTACAGTTAGTGGACGCCCACTGCAGCAGATTGGCCTCATTATTATCAGGACTCAAAAGAAAAAAGAGAAAAACGTTTTAGACCAAGTACTGATTACAATTTTCCAAAACATGTATATGCAGATGAGGTTGACAGGTGAAAGGAAAAACCTCAATAAAGTTGGACCACGTATTGAATGCAGGTGCTTCCATACAAGACATGTGGGCTCACTGAAAGTAGGAAAGTGATGTGTATCATATGCTGTGGCCTCCACAGTCACCACCTCTTAACCCAACTGAACACGTATAGGAGATTTTAGAGCGCCTTGCTAATGTTTTGGTGTTACACTTTAAAGTAACAGTCAGATGTATAAACGGTGCCTATACTCCAAAATCATTCCTGTGCAGAGATTCATTCATTTTGTACCTTGGAAGCTGCAGATGAAAAAATAATCACACCACAAGGTCCCATTAGTAGTTGTAGCTTATATACCCACTACTTATATACCCACAGTTTATATAGCCACTGCTTATATACTCACAGTTTATATAGCCACTGCTTATATACTCACAGTTTATATACCCACAGTTTATATACCCACAGCTCATATACCCACAGTTTATATACCCACATCTTGTATACCCACAGTTTATATTCCCCCAGTTTATATACCCACTGCTCATATACCCACAGTTTATATACCCACAGCTTATATACCCACAGCTTAAAGACCCACATCTGATATACCCACAGTTTATATACCCACATCTTATATACCCACTGCTTATATACTCACAGTTTATATACCAACAGCTTATATACCCACAGCTCATATACCCACAGTTCATATACCCACAGTTTATATACCCACTGCTTCTATACCCAAAGTTTATATAGCCACTGCTTATATACCCACATCTTGTATACCCACAGTTTATATTCCCCCAGTTTATATTCCCACTGCTTATATACCCACAGTTTATATACCCACAGCTTATATACCCACAGTTTATATAGCCACTGCTTATATACTCACAGTTTATACAGCCACTGCTTATATACTCACAGTTTATATACCCACAGCTTATATACTCACAGTTTATATACCAACAACTTATATACCCACAGCTCATATACCCACAGTTTATATACCCACAGCTCATATACCCACAGTTTATATACCCACATCTTGTATACCCACAGTTTATATTCCCCCAGTTTATATACCCACAGTTTATATACCCACAGCTTATATACCCACATTTGATATACCCACAGTTTATATACCCACATCTTATATACCCACTGCTTATATACTCACAGTTTATATACCAACAGCTTATATACCCACAGTTTATATACCCACTGCTTCTATACTCACAGCTTATATACCCACAGCTCATATACCCACAGTTTATATACCCACAGTTTATATACCAACAGTTTATATACCTACAGTTTATAAACCCATATCTTATATACCCCACAGTTTATATACCCACAGTTTATATACCCACTGCTTATATACTCACAGTTTATATACCAACAGTTTATATACCCACAGCTCATATACCCAGTTTATATACCCACAGCTTATATACCCACATCTAATATACCCACAGTTTATATACCCACAGTTGCTCTTGTGTCTCTGGAGCCCTCTAAGGTTCATGGTGAGAATTTTATTTTGCATTATGCGTCTAGGGAGTCCTGAGTTACTGGCAACCAGTGCCCATCAAGTGATGGGATGCAGACGCCCACTACCTGGTCATTCCCAGCCTTAGAAAGAGACTTTGTTTCTGTGTCTGAGCGCATGTGACTATGCATGAGGGAAGCAAACCAGACTGTGTCAACATGTCACCATGGTCAGGGAGGATTGG